>NW_027472906.1:0-174258 GCF_030347505.1 Rhynchophorus ferrugineus
TTTACAATTTGGGCCCAAGTTAGAAGCAGAGCCTAAGGTGTAAATTATCGATAGTCCATATCTCGGAAACTATAAGAGATAATGCAATTTGGCAACCGGCAATGTAATTAGCATGCCGAATATTACTTGGAATGTGAATTGGAACGAAATCGCCAATAGATAAGACCATTTTACAATTTGGGCCCAAGTTAGAAGCAGAGCCTAAGGTGTAAATTATCGATAGTCCATATCTCGGAAACTATAAGAGATAATGCAATTTGGCAACCGGCAATGTAATTAGCATGACGAATATTACTTGGAATGTGAATTGGAACGAAATCGCCAATAGATAAGACCATTTTACAATTTGGGCCCAAGTTAGAAGCAGAGCCTAAGGTGTAAATTATCGATAGTCCATATCTCGGAAACTATAGGAGATAATGCAATTTGGCAACCGGCAATGTAATTAGCATGCCGAATATTACTTGGAATGTGAATTGGAACGAAATCGCCAATAGGTAAGACCATTTTACAATTTGGGCCCAAGTTAGAAGCAGAGCCTAAGGTGTAAATTATCGATAGTCCATATCTCGGAAACTATAAGAGATAATTCAATTTGGCAACCGACAATGTAATTAGCATGCCGAATATTACTTGGAATGTGAATTGGAACGAAATCGCCAATAGATAAGACCATTTTACAATTTGGGCCCAAGTTAGAAGCAGAGCCTAAGGTGTAAATTATCGATAGTCCATATCTCGGAAACTATAAGAGATAATGCAATTTGGCAACCGGCAATGTAATTAGCATGCCGAATATTACTTGGAATGTGAATTGGAACGAAATCGCCAATAGATAAGACCATTTTACAATTTGGGCCCAAGTTAGAAGCAGAGCCTAAGGTGTAAATTATCGATAGTCCATATCTCGGAAACTATAAGAGATAATGCAATTTGGCAACCGGCAATGTAATTAGCATGCCGAATATTACTTGGAATGTGAATTGGAACGAAATCGCCAATAGATAAGACCATTTTACAATTTGGGCCCAAGTTAGAAGCAGAGCCTAAGGTGTAAATTATCGATAGTCCATATCTCGGAAACTATAAGAGATAATGCAATTTGGCAACCGGCAATGTAATTAGCATGCCGAATATTACTTGGAATGTGAATTGGAACGAAATCGCCAATAGATAAGACCATTTTACAATTTGGGCCCAAGTTAGAAGCAGAGCCTAAGGTGTAAATTATCGATAGTCCATATCTCGGAAACTATAAGAGATAATGCAATTTGGCAACCGGCAATGTAATTAGCATGCCGAATATTACTTGGAATGTGAATTGGAACGAAATCGCCAATAGGTAAGACCATTTTACAATTTGGGCCCAAGTTAGAAGCAGAGCCTATGGTGTAAATTATCGATAGTCCATATCTCGGAAACTATAAGAGATAATGCAATTTGGCAACCGGCAATGTAATTAGCATGCCCAATATTACTTGGAATGTGAATTGGAACGAAATCGCCAATAGATAAGACCACTTTACAATTTGGGCCCAAGTTAGAAGCAGAGCCTAAGGTGTAAATTATCGATAGTCCATATCTCGGAAACTATAAGAGATAATTCAATTTGGCAACCGGCAATGTAATTAGCATGCCGAATATTACTTGGAATGTGAATTGGAACGAAATCGCCAATAGATAAGACCATTTTACAATTTGGGCCCAAGTTAGAAGCAGAGCCTAAGGTGTAAATTATCGATAGTCCATATCTCGGAAACTATAAGAGATAATGCAATTTGGCAACCGGCAATGTAATTAGCATGCCGAATATTACCTGGATTGTGAATTGGAACGAAATCGCCAATAGATAAGACCATTTTACAATTTGGGAGCAAGTTAGAAGCAGAGCCTAAGTTGCAAATTATCGATAGTCCATATCTCGGAAACTATAAGAGATAATGCAATTTCGCAACCGGCAATGTAATTAGCATGCCGAATATCACTTGGAATGTGAATTGGGACGAAATCGCCAATAGATAAGACCATTTTACAATTTGGGCCCAAGTTAGAAGCAGAGCCTAAGGTGTAAATTATCGATAGTCCATATCTCGGAAACTATAAGAGATAATGCAATTTGGCAACCGGCAATGTAATTAGCATGCCGAATATTACTTGGAATGTGAATTGGAACGGAATCGCCAATAGGTAAGACCATTTTACAATTTGGGCCCAAGTTAGAAGCAGAGCCTAAGGTGTAAATTATCGATAGTCCATATCTCGGAAACTATAAGAGATAATGCAATTTGGCAACCGGCAATGTAATTAGCATGCCGAATATTACTTGGAATGTGAATTGGAACGAAATCGCCAATAGATAAGACCATTTTACAATTTGGGCCCAAGTTAGAAGCAGAGCCTAAGGTGTAAATTATCGATAGTCCATATCTCGGAAACTATAAGAGATAATGCAATTTCGCAACCGGCAATGTAATTAGCATGCCGAATATTACTTGGAGTGTGAATTGGAACGAAATCGCCAATAGATAAGACCATTTTACAATTTGGGCCCAAGTTGGAAGCAGAGCCTTAGGTGTAAATTATCGATAGTCCATATCTCGGAAACTATAAGAGATAAGGCAATTTGGCAACCGGCAATGTAATTAGCATGCCGAATATTACTTGGAATGTGAATTGGAACGAAATCGCCAATAGATAAGACCATTTTACAATTTGGGCCCAAGTTAGAAGCAGAGCCTAAGGTGTAAATTATCGATAGTCCATATCTCGGAAACTATAAGAGATAATGCAATTTGGCAACCGGCAATGTAATTAGCATGCCGAATATTACTTGGAATGTGAATTGGAACGAAATCGCCAATAGATAAGACCATTTTACAATTTGGGCCCAAGTTAGAAGCAGAGACTAAGGTGTAAATTATCGATAGTCCATATCTCGGAAACTATAAGAGATAATGCAATTTGGCAACCGGCAATGTAATTAGCATGCCGAATATTACTTGGAATGTGAATTGTAACTAAATCGCCAATAGATAAGACCATTTTACAATTTGGGCCCAAGTTAGAAGCAGAGCCTAAGGTATAAATTATCGATAGTCCATATCTCGGAAACTATAAGAGATAATGCAATTTGGCAACCGGCAATGTAATTAGCATGCCGAATATTACTTGGAATGTGAATTGGAACGAAATCGCCAATAGATAAGACCATTTTACAATTTGGGCCCAAGTTAGAAGCAGAGCCTAAGGTGTAAATTATCGATAGTCCATATCTCGGAAACTATAAGAGATAATGCAATTTGGCAACCGGTAATGTAATTAGCATGCCGAATATTACTTGGAATGTGAATTGGAACGAAATCGCCAATAGATAAGACCATTTTACAATTTGGGCCCAAGTTAGAAGCAGAGCCTAAGGTGTAAATTATCGATAGTCCATATCTCGGAAACTATAAGAGATAATGCAATTTGGCAACCGGCAATGTAATTAGCATGCCGAATATTACTTGGAATGTGAATTGGAACGAAATCGCCAATAGATAAGACCATTTTACAATTTGGGTCCAAGTTAGAAGCAGAGCCTAAGGTGTAAATTATTGATAGTCCATATCTCGGAAACTATAAGAGATAATGCAATTTCGCAACCGCAATGTAATTAGCATGCCGAATATCACTTGGAATGTGAATTGGGACGAAATCGCCAATAGATAAGACCATTTTACAATTTGGGCAAAAGTTAGAAGCAGAGCCTAAGGTGTAAATTATCGATAGTCCATATCTCGGAAACTATAAGAGATAATGCAATTTGGCAACCGGCAATGTAATTAGCATGCCGAATATTACTTGGAATGTGAATTGGAACGAAATCGCCAATAGATAAGACCATTTTACAATTTGGGCCCAAGTTAGAAGCAGAGCCTAAGGTGTAAATTATCGATAGTCCATATCTCGGAAACTATAAGAGATAATGCAATTTGGCAACCGGCAATGTAATTAGCATGCCGAATATTAATTGGAATGTGAATTGGAACGAAATCGCCAATAGATAAGACCATTTTACAATTTGGGCCCAAGTTAGAAGCAGAGCCTAAGGTGTAAATTATCGATAGTCCATATCTCGGAAACTATAAGAGATAATGCAATTTGGCAACCGGCAATGTAATTAGCATGCCGAATATTACTTGGAATGTGAATTGGAACGAAATCGCCAATAGGTAAGACCATTTTACAATTTGGGCCCAAGTTAGAAGCAGAGCCTATGGTGTAAATTATCGATAGTCCATATCTCGGAAACTATAAGAGATAATGCAATTTGGCAACCGGCAATGTAATTAGCATGCCCAATATTACTTGGAATGTGAATTGGAACGAAATCGCCAATAGATAAGACCATTTTACAATTTGGGCCCAAGTTAGAAGCAGAGCCTAAGGTGTAAATTATCGATAGTCCATATCTCGGAAACTATAAGAGATAATTCAATTTGGCAACCGGCAATGTAATTAGCATGCCGAATATTACTTGGAATGTGAATTGGAACGAAATCGCCAATAGATAAGACCATTTTACAATTTGGGCCCAAGTTAGAAGCAGAGCCTAAGGTGTAAATTATCGATAGTCCATATCTCGGAAACTATAAGAGATAATGCAATTTGGCAACCGGCAATGTAATTAGCATGCCGAATATTACCTGGATTGTGAATTGGAACGAAATCGCCAATAGATAAGACCATTTTACAATTTGGGAGCAAGTTAGAAGCAGAGCCTAAGGTGCAAATTATCGATAGTCCATATCTCGGAAACTATAAGAGATAATGCAATTTCGCAACCGGCAATGTAATTAGCATGCCGAATATCACTTGGAATGTGAATTGGGACGAAATCGCCAATAGATAAGACCATTTTACAATTTGGGCCCAAGTTAGAAGCAGAGCCTAAGGTGTAAATTATCGATAGTCCATATCTCGGAAACTATAAGAGATAATGCAATTTGGCAACCGGCAATGTAATTAGCATGCCGAATATTACTTGGAATGTGAATTGGAACGGAATCGCCAATAGGTAAGACCATTTTACAATTTGGGCCCAAGTTAGAAGCAGAGCCTAAGGTGTAAATTATCGATAGTCCATATCTCGGAAACTATAAGAGATAATGCAATTTGGCAACCGGCAATGTAATTAGCATGCCGAATATTACTTGGAATGTGAATTGGAACGAAATCGCCAATAGATAAGACCATTTTACAATTTTGGCCCAAGTTAGAAGCAGAGCCTAAGGTGTAAATTATCGATAGTCCATATCTCGGAAACTATAAGAGATAATGCAATTTCGCAACCGGCAATGTAATTAGCATGCCGAATATTACTTGGAGTGTGAATTGGAACGAAATCGCCAATAGATAAGACCATTTTACAATTTGGGCCCAAGTTGGAAGCAGAGCCTTAGGTGTAAATTATCGATAGTCCATATCTCGGAAACTATAAGAGATAAGGCAATTTGGCAACCGGCAATGTAATTAGCATGCCGAATATTACTTGGAATGTGAATTGGAACGAAATCGCCAATAGATAAGACCATTTTACAATTTGGGCCCAAGTTAGAAGCAGAGCCTAAGGTGTAAATTATCGATAGTCCATATCTCGGAAACTATAAGAGATAATGCAATTTGGCAACCGGCAATGTAATTAGCATGCCGAATATTACTTGGAATGTGAATTGGAACGAAATCGCCAATAGATAAGACCATTTTACAATTTGGGCCCAAGTTAGAAGCAGAGACTAAGGTGTAAATTATCGATAGTCCATATCTCGGAAACTATAAGAGATAATGCAATTTGGCAACCGGCAATGTAATTAGCATGCCGAATATTACTTGGAATGTGAATTGTAACTAAATCACCAATAGATAAGACCATTTTACAATTTGGGCCCAAGTTAGAAGCAGAGCCTAAGGTATAAATTATCGATAGTCCATATCTCGGAAACTATAAGAGATAATGCAATTTGGCAACCGGCAATGTAATTAGCATGCCGAATATTACTTGGAATGTGAATTGGAACGAAATCGCCAATAGATAAGACCATTTTACAATTTGGGCCCAAGTTAGAAGCAGAGCCTAAGGTGTAAATTATCGATAGTCCATATCTCGGAAACTATAAGAGATAATGCAATTTGGCAACCGGTAATGTAATTAGCATGCCGAATATTACTTGGAATGTGAATTGGAACGAAATCGCCAATAGATAAGACCATTTTACAATTTGGGCCCAAGTTAGAAGCAGAGCCTAAGGTGTAAATTATCGATAGTCCATATCTCGGAAACTATAAGAGATAATGCAATTTGGCAACCGGCAATGTAATTAGCATGCCGAATATTACTTGGAATGTGAATTGGAACGAAATCGCCAATAGATAAGACCATTTTACAATTTGGGTCCAAGTTAGAAGCAGAGCTAAGGTGTAAATTATTGATAGTCCATATCTCGGAAACTATAAGAGATAATGCAATTTCGCAACCGGCAATGTAATTAGCATGCCGAATATCACTTGGAATGTGAATTGGGACGAAATCGCCAATAGATAAGACCATTTTACAATTTGGGCAAAAGTTAGAAGCAGAGCCTAAGGTGTAAATTATCGATAGTCCATATCTCGGAAACTATAAGAGATAATGCAATTTGGCAACCGGCAATGTAATTAGCATGCCGAATATTACTTGGAATGTGAATTGGAACGAAATCGCCAATAGATAAGACCATTTTACAATTTGGGCCCAAGTTAAAAACAGAGCCTAAGGTGTAAATTATCGATAGTCCATATCTCGGAAACTATAAGAGATAATGCAATTTGGCAACCGGCAATGTAATTAGCATGCCGAATATTACTTGGAATTGAATTGGAACGAAATCGCCAATAGATAAGACCATTTTACAATTTGGGCCCAAGTTAGAAGCAGAGCCTAAGGTGTAAATTATCGATAGTCCATATCTTGGAAACTATAAGAGATAATGCAATTTCGCAACCGGCAATGTAATTAGCATGCCGAATATTACTTGGAGTGTGAATTGGAACGAAATCGCCAATAGATAAGACCATTTTACAATTTGGGCCCAAGTTAGAAGCAGAGCCTAAGGTGTAAATTATCGATAGTCCATATCTCGGAAACTATAAGAGATAATGCAATTTGGCAACCGGCAATGTAATTAGCATGCCGAATATTACTTGGAATGTGAATTGGAACGAAATAGCCAATAGATAAGACCATTTTACAATTTGGGAACCAGTTAGAAGCAGAGCCTAAGGTGTAAATTATCGATAGTCCATATCTCGGAAACTATAAGAGATAATGCAATTTGGCAACCGGCAATGTAATTAGCATGCCGAATATTACTTGGAATGTGAATTGGAACGAAATCGCCAATAGATAAGACCATTTTACAATTTGGGCCCAAGATAGAAGCAGAGCCTAAGGTGTAAATTATCGATAGTCCATATCTCGGAAACTATAAGAGATAATGCAATTTGACAACCGGCAATTTAATTAGCATGCCGAATATTACTTGGAATGTGAATTGCAACTAAATCGCCAATAGATAAGACCATATTACAATTTGGGCCCAAGTTAGAAGCAGAGCCTAAGGTGTAAATTATCGATAGTCCATATCTCGGAAACTATAAGAGATAATGCAATTTGGCAACCGGCAATGTAATTAGCATGCCGAATATTACTTGGAATGTGAATTGGAACGAAATCGCCAATAGATAAGACCATTTTACAATTTGGGCCCAAGTTAGAAGCAGAGCCTAAGGTGTAAATTATCGATAGTCCATATCTCGGAAACTATAAGAGATAATGCAATTTGGCAACCGGCAATGTAATTAGCATGCCGAATATTACTTGGAATGTGAATTGGAACGAAATCGCGAATAGATAAGACCATTTTACAATTTGGGCCCAAGTTAGAAGCAGAGCCTAAGGTGTAAATTATCGATAGTCCATATCTCGGAAACTATAAGAGATAATGCAATTTGGCAAACGGCAATGTAATTAGCATGCCGAATATTACTTGGAATGTGAATTGCAACTAAATCGCCAATAGATAAGACCATTTTACAATTTGGGCCCAAGTTAGAAGCAGAGCCTAAGGTGTAAATTATCGATAGTCCATATCTAGGAAACTATAAGAGATAATGCAATTTGGCAACCGGCAATGTAATTAGCATGCCGAATATTACTTGGAATGTGAATTGGAACGAAATCGCCAATAGATAAGACCATTTTACAATTTGGGCTCAAGTTAGAAGCAGAGCCTAAGGTGTAAATTATCGATAATCCATATCTCGGAAACTATAAGAGATAATGCAATTTCGCAACCGGCAATGTAATTAGCATGCCGAATATCACTTGGAATGTGAATTGGGACGAAATCGCCAATAGATAAGACCATTTTACAATTTGGGCCCAAGTTAGAAGCAGAGCCTAAGGTGTAAATTATCGATAGTCCATATCTCGGAAACTATAAGAGATAATGCAATTTGGCAACCGGCAATGTAATTAGCATGCCGAATATTACTTGGAATGTGAATTGGAACGAAATCGCCAATAGATAAGACCATTTTACAATTTGGGCCCAAGTAAGAAGCAGAGCCTAAGGTGTAAATTATCGATAGTCCATATCTCGGAAACTATAAGAGATAATGCAATTTGGCAACCGGCAATGTAATTAGCATGCCGAATATTACTTGGAATGTGAATTGGAACGAAATCGCCAATAGGTAAGACCATTTTACAATTTGGGCCCAAGTTAGAAGCAGAGCCTAAGGTGTAAATTATCGATAGTCCATATCTCGGAAACTATAAGAGATAATTCAATTTGGCAACCGGCAATGTAATTAGCATGCCGAATATTACTTGGACTGTGAATTGGAACGAAATCGCCAATAGATAAGACCATTTTACAATTTGGGCCCAAGTTAGAAGCAGAGCCTAAGGTGTAAATTATCGATAGTCCATATCTCGGAAACTATAAGAGATAATGCAATTTGGCAACCGGCAATGTAATTAGCATGCCGAATATTACTTGGAATGTGAATTGGAACGAAATCGCCAATAGATAAGACCATTTTACAATTTGGGTCCAAGTTAGAAGCAGAGCCTAAGGTGTAAATTATTGATAGTCCATATCTCGGAAACTATAAGAGATAATGCAATTTCGCAACCGGCAATGTAATTAGCATGCCGAATATCACTTGGAATGTGAATTGGGACGAAATCGCCAATAGATAAGACCATTTTACAATTTGGGCAAAAGTTAGAAGCAGAGCCTAAGGTGTAAATTATCGATAGTCCATATCTCGGAAACTATAAGAGATAATGCAATTTGGCAACCGGCAATGTAATTAGCATGCCGAATATTACTTGGAATGTGAATTGGAACGAAATCGCCAATAGATAAGACCATTTTACAATTTGGGCCCAAGTTAAAAACAGAGCCTAAGGTGTAAATTATCGATAGTCCATATCTCGGAAACTATAAGAGATAATGCAATTTGGCAACCGGCAATGTAATTAGCATGCCGAATATTACTTGGAATGTGAATTGGAACGAAATAGCCAATAGATAAGACCATTTTACAATTTGGGAACAAGTTAGAAGCAGAGCCTAAGGTGTAAATTATCGATAGTCCATATCTCGGAAACTATAAGAGATAATGCAATTTGGCAACCGGCAATGTAATTAGCATGCCGAATATTACTTGGAATGTGAATTGGAACGAAATCGCCAATAGATAAGACCATTTTACAATTTGGGCCCAAGATAGAAGCAGAGCCTAAGGTGTAAATTATCGATAGTCCATATCTCGGAAACTATAAGAGATAATGCAATTTGACAACCGGCAATTTAATTAGCATGCCGAATATTACTTGGAATGTGAATTGCAACTAAATCGCCAATAGATAAGACCATATTACAATTTGGGCCCAAGTTAGAAGCAGAGCCTAAGGTGTAAATTATCGATAGTCCATATCTCGGAAACTATAAGAGATAATGCAATTTGGCAACCGGCAATGTAATTAGCATGCCGAATATTACTTGGAATGTGAATTGGAACGAAATCGCCAATAGATAAGACCATTTTACAATTTGGGCCCAAGTTAGAAGCAGAGCCTAAGGTGTAAATTATCGATAGTCCATATCTCGGAAACTATAAGAGATAATGCAATTTGGCAACCGGCAATGTAATTAGCATGCCGAATATTACTTGGAATGTGAATTGGAACGAAATCGCCAATAGATAAGACCATTTTACAATTTGGGCCCAAGTTAGAAGCAGAGCCTAAGGTGTAAATTATCGATAGTCCATATCTCGGAAACTATAAGAGATAATGCAATTTGGCAAACGGCAATGTAATTAGCATGCCGAATATTACTTGGAATGTGAATTGCAACTAAATCGCCAATAGATAAGACCATTTTACAATTTGGGCCCAAGTTAGAAGCAGAGCCTAAGGTGTAAATTATCGATAGTCCATATCTAGGAAACTATAAGAGATAATGCAATTTGGCAACCGGCAATGTAATTAGCATGCCGAATATTACTTGGAATGTGAATTGGAACGAAATCGCCAATAGATAAGACCATTTTACAATTTGGGCCCAAGTTAGAAGCAGAGCCTAAGGTGTAAATTATCGATAATCCATATCTCGGAAACTATAAGAGATAATGCAATTTCGCAACCGGCAATGTAATTAGCATGCCGAATATCACTTGGAATGTGAATTGGGACGAAATCGCCAATAGATAAGACCATTTTACAATTTGGGCCCAAGTTAGAAGCAGAGCCTAAGGTGTAAATTATCGATAGTCCATATCTCGGAAACTATAAGAGATAATGCAATTTGGCAACCGGCAATGTAATTAGCATGCCGAATATTACTTGGAATGTGAATTGGAACGAAATCGCCAATAGATAAGACCATTTTACAATTTGGGCCCAAGTAAGAAGCAGAGCCTAAGGTGTAAATTATCGATAGTCCATATCTCGGAAACTATAAGAGATAATGCAATTTGGCAACCGGCAATGTAATTAGCATGCCGAATATTACTTGGAATGTGAATTGGAACGAAATCGCCAATAGGTAAGACCATTTTACAATTTGGGCCCAAGTTAGAAGCAGAGCCTAAGGTGTAAATTATCGATAGTCCATATCTCGGAAACTATAAGAGATAATTCAATTTGGCAACCGGCAATGTAATTAGCATGCCGAATATTACTTGGACTGTGAATTGGAACGAAATCGCCAATAGATAAGACCATTTTACAATTTGGGCCCAAGTTAGAAGCAGAGCCTAAGGTGTAAATTATCGATAGTCCATATCTCGGAAACTATAAGAGATAATGCAATTTGGCAACCGGCAATGTAATTAGCATGCCGAATATTACTTGGAATGTGAATTGGGACGAAATCGCCAATAGATAAGACCATTTTACAATTTGGGCAAAAGTTAGAAGCAGAGCCTAAGGTGTAAATTATCGATAGTCCATATCTCGGAAACTATAAGAGATAATGCAATTTGGCAACCGGCAATGTAATTAGCATGCCGAATATTACTTGGAATGTGAATTGGAACGAAATCGCCAATAGATAAGACCATTTTACAATTTGGGCCCAAGTTAAAAACAGAGCCTAAGGTGTAAATTATCGATAGTCCATATCTCGGAAACTATAAGAGATAATGCAATTTGGCAACCGGCAATGTAATTAGCATGCCGAATATTACTTGGAATTGAATTGGAACGAAATCGCCAATAGATAAGACCATTTTACAATTTGGGCCCAAGTTAGAAGCAGAGCCTAAGGTGTAAATTATCGATAGTCCATATCTCGGAAACTATAAGAGATAATGCAATTTCGCAACCGGCAATGTAATTAGCATGCCGAATATTACTTGGAGTGTGAATTGGAACGAAATCGCCAATAGATAAGACCATTTTACAATTTGGGCCCAAGTTAGAAGCAGAGCCTAAGGTGTAAATTATCGATAGTCCATATCTCGGAAACTATAAGAGATAATGCAATTTGGCAACCGGCAATGTAATTAGCATGCCGAATATTACTTGGAATGTGAATTGGAACGAAATAGCCAATAGATAAGACCATTTTACAATTTGGGAACAAGTTAGAAGCAGAGCCTAAGGTGTAAATTATCGATAGTCCATATCTCGGAAACTATAAGAGATAATGCAATTTGGCAACCGGCAATGTAATTAGCATGCCGAATATTACTTGGAATGTGAATTGGAACGAAATCGCCAATAGATAAGACCATTTTACAATTTGGGCCCAAGATAGAAGCAGAGCCTAAGGTGTAAATTATCGATAGTCCATATCTCGGAAACTATAAGAGATAATGCAATTTGGCAACCGGCAATGTAATTAGCATGCCGAATATTACTTGGAATGTGAATTGGAACGAAATCGCCAATAGATAAGACCATTTTACAATTTGGGTCCAAGTTAGAAGCAGAGCCTAAGGTGTAAATTATTGATAGTCCATATCTCGGAAACTATAAGAGATAATGCAATTTCGCAACCGGCAATGTAATTAGCATGCCGAATATCACTTGGAATGTGAATTGGGACGAAATCGCCAATAGATAAGACCATTTAACAATTTGGGCAAAAGTTAGAAGCAGAGCCTAAGGTGTAAATTATCGATAGTCCATATCTCGGAAACTATAAGAGATAATGCAATTTGGCAACCGGCAATGTAATTAGCATGCCGAATATTACTTGGAATGTGAATTGGAACGAAATCGCCAATAGATAAGACCATTTTACAATTTGGGCCCAAGTTAAAAACAGAGCCTAAGGTGTAAATTATCGATAGTCCATATCTCGGAAACTATAAGAGATAATGCAATTTGGCAACCGGCAATGTAATTAGCATGCCGAATATTACTTGGAATTGAATTGGAACGAAATCGCCAATAGATAAGACTATTTTACAATTTGGGCCCAAGTTAGAAGCAGAGCCTAAGGTGTAAATTATCGATAGTCCATATCTCGGAAACTATAAGAGATAATGCAATTTCGCAACCGGCAATGTAATTAGCATGCCGAATATTACTTGGAGTGTGAATTGGAACGAAATCGCCAATAGATAAGACCATTTTACAATTTGGGCCCAAGTTAGAAGCAGAGCCTAAGGTGTAAATTATCGATAGTCCATATCTCGGAAACTATAAGAGATAATGCAATTTGGCAACCGGCAATGTAATTAGCATGCCGAATATTACTTGGAATGTGAATTGGAACGAAATAGCCAATAGATAAGACCATTTTACAATTTGGGAACAAGTTAGAAGCAGAGCCTAAGGTGTAAATTATCGATAGTCCATATCTCGGAAACTATAAGAGATAATGCAATTTGGCAACCGGCAATGTAATTAGCATGCCGAATATTACTTGGAATGTGAATTGGAACGAAATCGCCAATAGATAAGACCATTTTACAATTTGGGCCCAAGATAGAAGCAGAGCCTAAGGTGTAAATTATCGATAGTCCATATCTCGGAAACTATAAGAGATAATGCAATTTGACAACCGGCAATTTAATTAGCATGCCGAATATTACTTGGAATGTGAATTGCAACTAAATCGCCAATAGATAAGACCATATTACAATTTGGGCCCAAGTTAGAAGCAGAGCCTAAGGTGTAAATTATCGATAGTCCATATCTCGGAAACTATAAGAGATAATGCAATTTGGCAACCGGCAATGTAATTAGCATGCCGAATATTACTTGGAATATGAATTGGAACGAAATCGCCAATAGATAAGACCATTTTACAATTTGGGCCCAAGTTAGAAGCAGAGCCTAAGGTGTAAATTATCGATAGTCCATATCTCGGAAACTATAAGAGATAATGCAATTTGGCAACCGGTAATGTAATTAGCATGCCGAATATTACTTGGAATGTGAATTGGAACGAAATCGCCAATAGATAAGACCATTTTACAATTTGGGCCCAAGTTAGAAGCAGAGCCTAAGGTGTAAATTATCGATAGTCCATATCTCGGAAACTATAAGAGATAATGCAATTTGGCAACCGGCAATGTAATTAGCATGCCGAATATTACTTGGAATGTGAATTGGAACGAAATCGCCAATAGATAAGACCATTTTACAATTTGGGTCCAAGTTAGAAGCAGAGCCTAAGGTGTAAATTATTGATAGTCCATATCTCGGAAACTATAAGAGATAATGCAATTTCGCAACCGGCAATGTAATTAGCATGCCGAATATCACTTGGAATGTGAATTGGGACGAAATCGCCAATAGATAAGACCATTTTACAATTTGGGCAAAAGTTAGAAGCAGAGCCTAAGGTGTAAATTATCGATAGTCCATATCTCGGAAACTATAAGAGATAATGCAATTTGGCAACCGGCAATGTAATTAGCATGCCGAATATTACTTGGAATGTGAATTGGAACGAAATCGCCAATAGATAAGACCATTTTACAATTTGAGCCCAAGTTAAAAACAGAGCCTAAGGTGTAAATTATCGATAGTCCATATCTCGGAAACTATAAGAGATAATGCAATTTGGCAACCGGCAATGTAATTAGCATGCCGAATATTACTTGGAATTGAATTGGAACGAAATCGCCAATAGATAAGACCATTTTACAATTTGGGCCCAAGTTAGAAGCAGAGCCTAAGGTGTAAATTATCGATAGTCCATATCTCGGAAACTATAAGAGATAATGCAATTTCGCAACCGGCAATGTAATTAGCATGCCGAATATTACTTGGAGTGTGAATTGGAACGAAATCGCCAATAGATAAGACCATTTTACAATTTGGGCCCAAGTTAGAAGCAGAGCCTAAGGTGTAAATTATCGATAGTCCATATCTCGGAAACTATAAGAGATAATTCAATTTGGCAACCGGCAATGTAATTAGCATGCCGAATATTACTTGGAATGTGAATTGGAACGAAATCGCCAATAGATAAGACCATTTTACAATTTGGGCCCAAGTTAGAAGCAGAGCCTAAGGTGTAAATTATCGATAGTCCATATCTCGGAAACTATAAGAGATAATGCAATTTGGCAACCGGCAATGTAATTAGCATGCCGAATATTACCTGGATTGTGAATTGGAACGAAATCGCCAATAGATAAGACCATTTTACAATTTGGGAGCAAGTTAGAAGCAGAGCCTAAGGTGCAAATTATCGATAGTCCATATCTCGGAAACTATAAGAGATAATGCAATTTCGCAACCGGCTATGTAATTAGCATGCCGAATATCACTTGGAATGTGAATTGGGACGAAATCGCCAATAGATAAGACCATTTTACAATTTGGGCCCAAGTTAGAAGCAGAGCCTAAGGTGTAAATTATCGATAGTCCATATCTCGGAAACTATAAGAGATAATGCAATTTGGCAACCGGCAATGTAATTAGCATGCCGAATATTACTTGGAATGTGAATTGGAACGGAATCGCCAATAGGTAAGACCATTTTACAATTTGGGCCCAAGTTAGAAGCAGAGCCTAAGGTGTAAATTATCGATAGTCCATATCTCGGAAACTATAAGAGATAATGCAATTTGGCAACCGGCAATGTAATTAGCATGCCGAATATTACTTGGAATGTGAATTGGAACGAAATCGCCAATAGATAAGACCATTTTACAATTTGGGCCCAAGTTAGAAGCAGAGCCTAAGGTGTAAATTATCGATAGTCCATATCTCGGAAACTATAAGAGATAATGCAATTTCGCAACCGGCAATGTAATTAGCATGCCGAATATTACTTGGAGTGTGAATTGGAACGAAATCGCCAATAGATAAGACCATTTTACAATTTGGGCCCAAGTTGGAAGCAGAGCCTTAGGTGTAAATTATCGATAGTCCATATCTCGGAAACTATAAGAGATAAGGCAATTTGGCAACCGGCAATGTAATTAGCATGCCGAATATTACTTGGAATGTGAATTGGAACGAAATCGCCAATAGATAAGACCATTTTACAATTTGGGCCCAAGTTAGAAGCAGAGCCTAAGGTGTAAATTATCGATAGTCCATATCTCGGAAACTATAAGAGATAATGCAATTTGGCAACCGGCAATGTAATTAGCATGCCGAATATTACTTGGAATGTGAATTGGAACGAAATCGCCAATAGATAAGACCATTTTACAATTTGGGCCCAAGTTAGAAGCAGAGACTAAGGTGTAAATTATCGATAGTCCATATCTCGGAAACTATAAGAGATAATGCAATTTGGCAACCGGCAATGTAATTAGCATGCCGAATATTACTTGGAATGTGAATTGTAACTAAATCACCAATAGATAAGACCATTTTACAATTTGGGCCCAAGTTAGAAGCAGAGCCTAAGGTATAAATTATCGATAGTCCATATCTCGGAAACTATAAGAGATAATGCAATTTGGCAACCGGCAATGTAATTAGCATGCCGAATATTACTTGGAATGTGAATTGGAACGAAATCGCCAATAGATAAGACCATTTTACAATTTGGGCCCAAGTTAGAAGCAGAGCCTAAGGTGTAAATTATCGATAGTCCATATCTCGGAAACTATAAGAGATAATGCAATTTGGCAACCGGTAATGTAATTAGCATGCCGAATATTACTTGGAATGTGAATTGGAACGAAATCGCCAATAGATAAGACCATTTTACAATTTGGGCCCAAGTTAGAAGCAGAGCCTAAGGTGCAAATTATCGATAGTCCATATCTCGGAAACTATAAGAGATAATGCAATTTGGCAACCGGCAATGTAATTAGCATGCCGAATATTACTTGGAATGTGAATTGGAACGAAATCGCCAATAGATAAGACCATTTTACAATTTGGGCCCAAGTTAGAAGCAGAGCCTAAGGTGTAAATTATCGATAGTCCATATCTCGGAAACTATAAGAGATAATGCAATTTGGCAACCGGCAATGTAATTAGCATGCCGAATATTACTTGGAATGTGAATTGGAACGAAATCGCCAATAGATAAGACCATTTTACAATTTGGGCCCAAGTTAGAAGCAGAGCCTAAGGTGTAAATTATCGATAGTCCATATCTCGGAAACTATAAGAGATAATGCAATTTCGCAACCGGCAATGTAATTAGCATGCCGAATATTACTTGGAATGTGAATTGGAACGAAATCGCCAATAGATAAGACCATTTTACAATTTGGGCCCAAGTTAGAAGCAGAGCCTAAGGTGTAAATTATCGATAGTCCATATCTCGGAAACTATAAGAGATAATGCAATTTGGCAACCGGCAATGTAATTAGCATGCCGAATATTACTTGGAATGTGAATTGGAACGAAATCGCCAATAGATAAGACCATTTTACAATTTGGGCCCAAGTTAGAAGCAGAGCCTAAGGTGTAAATTATCGATAGTCCATATCTCGGAAACTATAAGAGATAATGCAATTTGGCAACCGGCAATGTAATTAGCATGCCGAATATTACTTGGAATGTGAATTGGAACGAAATCGCCAATAGATAAGACCATTTTACAATTTGGGCCCAAGTTAGAAGCAGAGACTAAGGTGTAAATTATCGATAGTCCATATCTCGGAAGCTATAAGAGATAATGCAATTTGGCAACCGGCAATGTAATTAGCATGCCGAATATTACTTGGAATGTGAATTGGAACTAAATCGCCAATAGATAAGACCATTTTACAATTTGGGCCCAAGTTAGAAGCAGAGCCTAAGGTGTAAATTATCGATAGTCCATATCTCGGAAACTATAAGAGATAATGCAATTTGGCAACCGGCAATGTAATTAGCATGCCGAATATTACTTGGAATGTGAATTGGAACGAAATCGCCAATAGATAAGACCATTTTACAATTTGGGCCCAAGTTAGAAGCAGAGCCTAAGGTGTAAATTATCGATAGTCCATATCTCGGAAACTATAAGAGATAATGCAATTTGGCAACCGGTAATGTAATTAGCATGCCGAATATTACTTGGAATGTGAATTGGAACGAAATCGCCAATAGATAAGACCATTTTACAATTTGGGCCCAAGTTAGAAGCAGAGCCTAAGGTGTAAATTATCGATAGTCCATATCTCGGAAACTATAAGAGATAATGCAATTTGGCAACCGGCAATGTAATTAGCATGCCGAATATTACTTGGAATGTGAATTGGAACGAAATCGCCAATAGATAAGACCATTTTACAATTTGGGCCCTAGTTAGAAGCAGAGCCTAAGGTGTAAATTATTGATAGTCCATATCTCGGAAACTATAAGAGATAATGCAATTTCGCAACCGGCAATGTAATTAGCATGCCGAATATCACTTGGAATGTGAATTGGAACGAAATCGCCAATAGATAAGACCATTTTACAATTTGGGCCCAAGTTAGAAGCAGAGCATAAGGTGTAAATTATCGATAGTCCATATCTCGGAAACTATAAGAGATAATGCAATTTGGCAACCGGCAATGTAATTAGCATGCCGAATATTACTTGGAATGTGAATTGGAACGAAATCGCCAATAGATAAGACCATTTTACAATTTGGGCCCAAGTTAGAAGCAGAGCCTAAGGTGTAAATTATCGATAGTCCATATCTCGGAAACTATAAGAGATAATGCAATTTGGCAACCGGCAATGTAATTAGCATGCCGAATATTACTTGGAATGTGAATTGGAACGAAATCGCCAATAGATAAGACCATTTTACAATTTGGGCCCAAGTTAGAAGCAGAGCCTAAGGTGTAAATTATCGATAGTCCATATCTCGGAAACTATAAGAGATAATGCAATTTGGCAACCGGTAATGTAATTAGCATGCCGAATATTACTTGGAATGTGAATTGGAACGAAATCGCCAATAGATAAGACCATTTTACAATTTGGGCCCAAGTTAGAAGCAGAGCCTAAGGTGTAAATTATCGATAGTCCATATCTCGGAAACTATAAGAGATAATGCAATTTGGCAACCGGCAATGTAATTAGCATGCCGAATATTACTTGGAATGTGAATTGGAACGAAATCGCCAATAGATAAGACCATTTTACAATTTGGGCCCAAGTTAGAAGCAGAGCCTAAGGTGTAAATTATTGATAGTCCATATCTCGGAAACTATAAGAGATAATGCAATTTCGCAACCGGCAATGTAATTAGCATGCCGAATATCACTTGGAATGTGAATTGGGACGAAATCGCCAATAGATAAGACCATTTTACAATTTGGGCCCAAGTTAGAAGCAGAGCCTTAGGTGTAAATTATCGATAGCCCATATCTCGGAAACTATAAGAGATAATGCAATTTGGCAACCGGCAATGTAATTAGCATGCCGAATATTACTTGGAATGTGAATTGGAACGAAATCGCCAATAGATAAGACCATTTTACAATTTGGGCCCAAGTTAAAAGAGCCTAAGGTGTAAATTATCGATAGTCCATATCTCGGAAACTATAAGAGATAATGCAATTTGGCAACCGGCAATGTAATTAGCATGCCGAATATTACTTGGAATGTGAATTGGAACGAAATCGCCAATAGATAAGACCATTTTACAATTTGGGCCCAAGTTAGAAGCAGAGCCAAAGGTGTAAATTATCGATAGTCCATATCTCGGAAACTCTAAGAGATAATGCAATTTCGCAACCGGCAATGTAATTAGCATGCCGAATATTACTTGGAGTGTGAATTGGAACGAAATCGCCAATAGATAAGACCATTTTACAATTTGGGCCCAAGTTAGAAGCAGAGCCTAAGGTGTAAATTATCGATAGTCCATATCTCGGAAACTATAAGAGATAATGCAATTTGGCAACCGGCAATGTAATTAGCATGCCGAATATTACTTGGAATGTGAATTGGAACGAAATAGCCAATAGATAAGACCATTTTACAATTTGGGCCCAAGTTAGAAGCAGAGCCTAAGGTGTAAATTATCGATAGTCCATATCTCGGAAACTATAAGAGATAATGCAATTTGGCAACCGGCAATGTAATTAGCATGCCGAATATTACTTGGAATGTGAATTGGAACGAAATCGCCAATAGATAAGACCATTTTACAATTTGGGCCCAAGTTAGAAGCAGAGCCTAAGGTGTAAATTATCGATAGTCCATATCTCGGAAACTATAAGAGATAATGCAATTTGGCAACCGGCAATGTAATTAGCATGCGTAAATTATCGATAGTCCATATCTCGGAAACTATAAGAGATAATGCAATTTGGCAACCGGCAATGTAATTAGCATGCCGAATATTACTTGGAATGTGAATTGGAACGAAATCGCCAATAGATAAGACCATTTTACAATTTGGGCCCAAGTTAGAAGCAGAGCCTAAGGTGTAAATTATCGATAGTCCATATCTCGGAAACTATAAGAGATAATGCAATTTGGCAACCGGCAATGTAATTAGCATGCCGAATATTACTTGGAATGTGAATTGGAACGAAATCGCCAATAGATAAGACCATTTTACAATTTGGGCCCAAGTTAGAAGCAGAGCCTAAGGTGTAAATTATCGATAGTCCATATCTCGGAAACTATAAGAGATAATGCAATTTGGCAACCGGCAATGTAATTAGCATGCCGAATATTACTTGGAATGTGAATTGCAACTAAATCGCCAATAGATAAGACCATTTTACAATTTGGGCCCAAGTTAGAAGCAGAGCCTAAGGTGTAAATTATCGATAGTCCATATCTCGGAAACTATAAGAGATAATGCAATTTGGCAACCGGCAATGTAATTAGCATGCCGAATATTACTTGGAATGTGAATTGGAACGAAATCGCCAATAGATAAGACCATTTTACAATTTGGGCCCAAGTTAGAAGCAGAGCCTAAGGTGTAAATTATCGATAATCCATATCTCGGAAACTATAAGAGATAATGCAATTTCGCAACCGGCAATGTAATTAGCATGCCGAATATCACTTGGAATGTGAATTGGGACGAAATCGCCAATAGATAAGACCATTTTACAATTTGGGCCCAAGTTAGAAGCAGAGCCTAAGGTGTAAATTATCGATAGTCCATATCTCGGAAACTATAAGAGATAATGCAATTTGGCAACCGGCAATGAAATTAGCATGCCGAATATTACTTGGAATGTGAATGGGAACGAAATCGCCAATAGGTAAGACCATTTTACAATTTGGGCCCAAGTTAGAAGCAGAGCCTAAGGTGTAAATTATCGATAGTCCATATCTCGGAAACTATAAGAGATAATTCAATTTGGCAACCGGCAATGTAATTAGCATGCCGAATATTACTTGGAATGTGAATTGGAACGAAATCGCCAATAGATAAGACCATTTTACAATTTGGGCCCAAGTTAGAAGCAGAGCCTGAGGTGTAAATTATCGATAGTCCATATCTCGGAAACTATAAGAGATAATGCAATTTGGCAACCGGCAATGTAATTAGCATGCCGAATATTACTTGGAATGTGAATTGGAACGAAATCGCCAATAGATAAGACCATTTTACAATTTGGGCCCAAGTTAGAAGCAGAGCCTAAGGTGTAAATTATCGATAGTCCATATCTCGGAAACTATAAGAGATAATGCAATTTGGCAACCGGCAATGTAATTAGCATGCCGAATATTACTTGGAATGTGAATTGGAACGAAATCGCCAATAGATAAGACCATTTTACAATTTGGGCCCAAGTTAGAAGCAGAGCCTATGGTGTAAATTATCGATAGTCCATATCTCGGAAACTATAAGAGATAATGCAATTTGGCAACCGGCAATGTAATTAGCATGCCGAATATTACTTGGAATGTGAATTGGAACGAAATCGCCAATAGATAAGACCATTTTACAATTTGGGCCCAAGTTAGAAGCAGAGCCTAAGGTGTAAATTATCGATAGTCCATATCTCGGAAACTATAAGAGTTAATGCAATTTGGCAACCGGCAATGTAATTAGCATGCCGAATATTACTTGGAATGTGAATTGGAACGAAATCGCCAATAGATAAGACCATTTTACAATTTGGGCCCAAGTTAGAAGCAGAGCCTAATGTGTAAATTATCGATAGTCCATATCTCGGAAACTATAAGAGATAATGCAATTTGGCAACCGGCAATGTAATTAGCATGCCGAATATTACTTGGAATGTGAATTGGAACGAAATTGCCAATAGATAAGACCATTTTACAATTTGGGCCCAAGTTAGAAGCAGAGCCTAAGGTGTAAATTATCGATAGTCCATATCTCTGAAACTATAAGAGATAATGCAATTTCGCAACCGGCAATGTAATTAGCATGCCGAATATTACTTGGAATGTGAATTGGGACGAAATCGCCAATAGATAAGGCCATTTTACAATTTGGGCCCAAGTTAGAAGCAGAGCCTAAGGTGTAAATTATCGATAGTCCATATCTCGGAAACTATAAGAGATAATGCAATTTGACAACCGGCAATGTAATTAGCATGCCGAATATTACTTGGAATGTGAATAGCAACTAAATCGCCAATAGATAAGACCATATTACAATTTGGGCCCAAGTTAGAAGCAGAGCCTAAGGTGTAAATTATCGATAGTCCATATCTCGGAAACTATAAGAGATAATGCAATTTGGCAACCGGCAATGTAATTAGCATGCCGAATATTACTTGGAATGTGAATTGGAACGAAATCGCCAATAGATAAGACCATTTTACAATTTGGGCCCAAGTTAGAAGCAGAGCCTAAGGTGTAAATTATCGATAGTCCATATCTCGGAAACTATAAGAGATAATGCAATTTGGCAACCGGCAATGTAATTAGCATGCCGAATATTACTTGGAATGTGAATTGGAACGAAATCGCCAATAGATAAGACCATTTTACAATTTGGGCCCAAGTTAGAAGCAGAGCCTAAGGTGTAAATTATCGATAGTCCATACCTCGGAAACTATAAGAGATAATGCAATTTGGCAACCGGCAATGTAATTAGCATGCCGAATATTACTTGGAATGTGAATTGCAACTAAATCGCCAATAGATAAGACCATTTTACAATTTGGGCCCAAGTTAGAAGCAGAGCCTAAGGTGTAAATTATCGATAGTCCATATCTCGGAAACTATAAGAGATAATGCAATTTGGCAACCGGCAATGTAATTAGCATGCCGAATATTACTTGGAATGTGAATTGGAACGAAATCGCCAATAGATAAGACCATTTTACAATTTGGGCCCAAGTTAGAAGCAGAGCCTAAGGTGTAAATTATCGATAATCCATATCTCGGAAACTATAAGAGATAATGCAATTTCGCAACCGGCAATGTAATTAGCATGCCGAATATCACTTGGAATGTGAATTGGGACGAAATCGCCAATATATAAGACCATTTTACAATTTGGGCCCAAGTTAGAAGCAGAGCCTAAGGTGTAAATTATCGATAGTCCATATCTCGGAAACTATAAGAGATAATGCAATTTGGCAACCGGCAATGTAATTAGCATGCCGAATATTACTTGGAATGTGAATTGGAACGAAATCGCCAATAGATAAGACCATTTTACAATTTGGGCCCAAGTTAGAAGCAGAGCCTAAGGTGTAAATTATCGATAGTCCATATCTCGGAAACTATAAGAGATAATGCAATTTGGCAACCGGCAATGTAATTAGCATGCCGAATATTACTTGGAATGTGAATTGGAACGAAATCGCCAATAGGTAAGACCATTTTACAATTTGGGCCCAAGT
Organism: Rhynchophorus ferrugineus; assembly: GCF_030347505.1. Lineage (NCBI taxonomy): Eukaryota > Metazoa > Arthropoda > Insecta > Coleoptera > Curculionidae > Rhynchophorus > Rhynchophorus ferrugineus. The sequence continues at coordinate 23,749 of NW_027472906.1, forward strand.
TAGAAGCAGAGCCTAAGGTGTAAATTATCGATAGTCCATATCTCGGAAACTATAAGAGATAATTCAATTTGGCAACCGGCAATGTAATTAGCATGCCGAATATTACTTGGAATGTGAATTGGAACGAAATCGCCAATAGATAAGACCATTTTACAATTTGGGCCCAAGTTAGAAGCAGAGCCTGAGGTGTAAATTATCGATAGTCCATATCTCGGAAACTATAAGAGATAATGCAATTTGGCAACCGGCAATGTAATTAGCATGCCGAATATTACTTGGAATGTGAATTGGAACGAAATCGCCAATAAATAAGACCATTTTACAATTTGGGCCCAAGTTAGAAGCAGAGCCTAAGGTGTAAATTATCGATAGTCCATATCTCGGAAACTATAAGAGATAATGCAATTTGGCAACCGGCAATGTAATTAGCATGCCGAATATTACTTGGAATGTGAATTGGAACGAAATCGCCAATAGATAAGACCATTTTACAATTTGGGCCCAAGTTAGAAGCAGAGCCTAAGGTGTAAATTATCGATAGTCCATATCTCGGAAACTATAAGAGTTAATGCAATTTGGCAACCGGCAATGTAATTAGCATGCCGAATATTACTTGGAATGTGAATTGGAACGAAATCGCCAATAGATAAGACCATTTTACAATTTGGGCCCAAGTTAGAAGCAGAGCCTAAGGTGTAAATCATTGATAGTCCATATCTCGGAAACTATAAGAGATAATGCAATTTGGCAACCGGCAATGTAATTAGCATGCCGAATATTACTTGGAATGTGAATTGGAACGAAATTGCCAATAGATAAGACCATTTTACAATTTGGGCCCAAGTTAGAAGCAGAGCCTAAGGTGTAAATTATCGATAGTCCATATCTCTGAAACTATAAGAGATAATGCAATTTCGCAACCGGCAATGTAATTAGCATGCCGAATATTACTTGGAATGTGAATTGGGACGAAATCGCCAATAGATAAGGCCATTTTACAATTTGGGCCCAAGTTAGAAGCAGAGCCTAAGGTGTAAATTATCGATAGTCCATATCTCGGAAACTATAAGAGATAATGCAATTTGGCAACCGGCAATGTAATTAGCATGCCGAATATTACTTGGAATGTGAATTGGAACGAAATCGCCAATAGATAAGACCATTTTACAATTTGGGCCCAAGTTAGAAGCAGAGCCTAAGGTGTAAATTATTGATAGTCCATATCTCGGAAACTATAAGAGATAATGCAATTTGGCAACCGGCAATGTAATTAGCATGCCGAATATTACTTGGAATGTGAATTGGAACGAAATCGCCAATAGATAAGACCATTTTACAATTTGGGCCCAAGTTAGAAGCAGAGCCTAAGGTGTAAATTATCGATAGTCCATATCTCGGAAACTATAAGAGATAATGCAATTTGGCAACCGGCAATGTAATTAGCATGCCGAATATTACTTGGAATGTGAATTGGAACGAAATCGCCAATAGATAAGACCATTTTACAATTTGGGCCCAAGTTAGAAGCAGAGCCTAAGGTGTAAATTATTGATAGTCCATATCTCGGAAACTATAAGAGATAATGCAATTTCGCAACCGGCAATGTAATTAGCATGCCGAATATCACTTGGAATGTGAATTGGGACGAAATCGCCAATAGATAAGACCATTTTACAATTTGGGCCCAAGTTAGAAGCAGAGCCTAAGGTGTAAATTATCGATAGTCCATATCTCGGAAACTATAAGAGATAATGCAATTTGGCAACCGGCAATGTAATTAGCATGCCGAATATTACTTGGAATGTGAATTGGAACGAAATCGCCAATAGATAAGACCATTTTACAATTTGGGCCCAAGTTAGAAGCAGAGCCTAAGGTGTAAATTATCGATAGTCCATATCTCGGAAACTATAAGAGATAATGCAATTTCGCAACCGGCAATGTAATTAGCATGCCGAATATTACTTGGAATGTGAATTGGAACGAAATCGCCAATAGGTAAGACCATTTTACAATTTGGGCCCAAGTTAGAAGCAGAGCCTAAGGTGTAAATTATCGATAGTCCATATCTCGGAAACTATAAGAGATAATTCAATTTGGCAACCGGCAATGTAATTAGCATGCCGAATATTACTTGGAATGTGAATTGGAACGAAATCGCCAATAGATAAGACCATTTTACAATTTGGGCCCAAGTTAGAAGCAGAGCCTAAGGTGTAAATTATCGATAGTCCATATCTCGGAAACTATAAGAGATAATTCAATTTGGCAACCGGCAATGTAATTAGCATGCCGAATACTACTTGGAATGTGAATTGGAACGAAATCGCCAATAGATAAGACCATTTTACAATTTGGGCCCAAGTTAGAAGCAGAGCCTAAGGTGTAAATTATCGATAGTCCATATCTCGGAAACTATAAGAGATAATGCAATTTGGCAACCGGCAATGTAATATGGCATGCCGAATATTACTTGGAATGTGAATTGGAACGAAATCGCCAATAGATAAGACCATTTTACAATTTGGGCCCAAGTTAGAAGCAGAGCCTAAGGTGTAAATTATCGATAGTCCATAACTCGGAAACTATAAGAGATAATGCAATTTGGCAACCGGCAATGTAATTAGCATGCCGAATATTACTTGGAATGTGAATTGGAACGAAATCGCCAATAGATAAGGCCATTTTACAATTTGGGCCCAAGTTAGAAGCAGAGCCTATGGTGTAAATTATCGATAGTCCATATCTCGGAAACTATAAGAGATAATGCAATTTGGCAACCGGCAATGTAATTAGCATGCCGAATATTACTTGGAATGTGAATTGGAACGAAATCGCCAATAGATAAGACCATTTTACAATTTGGGCCCAAGTTAGAAGCAGAGCCTAAGGTGTAAATTATCGATAGTCCATATCTCGGAAACTATAAGAGTTATTGCAATTTGGCAACCGGCAATGTAATTAGCATGCCGAATATTACTTCGAATGTGAATTGGATCGAAATCGCCAATAGATAAGACCATTTTACAATTTGGGCCCAAGTTAGAAGCAGAGCCTAAGGTGTAAATTATCGATAGTCCATATCTCGGAAACTATAAGAGATAATGCAATTTGGCAACCGGCAATGTAATTAGCATGCCGAATATTACTTGGAATGTGAATTGGAACGAAATCGCCAATAGATAAGACCATTTTACAATTTGGGCCCAAGTTAGAAGCAGAGCCTAATGTGTAAATTATCGATAGTCCATATCTCGGAAACTATAAGAGATAATGCAATTTGGCAACCGGCAATGTAATTAGCATGCCGAATATTACTTGGAATGTGAATTGGAACGAAATCGCCAATAGATAAGACCATTTTACAATTTGGGCCCAAGTTAGAAGCAGAGCCTAAGGTGTAAATTATTGATAGTCCATATCTCGGAAACTATAAGAGATAATGCAATTTCGCAACCGGCAATGTAATTAGCATGCCGAATATCACTTGGAATGTGAATTGGGACGAAATCGCCAATAGATAAGACCATTTTACAATTTGGGCCCAAGTTAGAAGCAGAGCCTAAGGTGTAAATTATCGATAGTCCATATCTCGGAAACTATAAGAGATAATGCAATTTGGCAACCGGCAATGTAATTAGCATGCCGAATATTACTTGGAATGTGAATTGGAACGAAATCGCCAATAGATAAGACCATTTTACAATTTGGGCCCAAGTTAGAAGCAGAGCCTAAGGTGTAAATTATCGATAGTCCATATCTCGGAAACTATAAGAGATAATGCAATTTGGCAACCGGCAATGTAATTAGCATGCCGAATATTACTTGGAATGTGAATTGGAACGAAATCGCCAATAGGTAAGACCATTTTACAATTTGGGCCCAAGTTAAAAGCAGAGCCTAAGGTGTAAATTATCGATAGTCCATATCTCGGAAACTATAAGAGATAATTCAATTTGGCAACCGACAATGTAATTAGCATGCCGAATATTACTTGGAATGTGAATTGGAACGAAATCGCCAATAGATAAGACCATTTTACAATTTGGGCCCAAGTTAGAAGCAGAGCCTAAGGTGTAAATTATCGATAGTCCATATCTCGGAAACTATATGAGATAATGCAATTTGGCAACCGGCAATGTAATTAGCATGCCGAATATTACTTGGAATGTGAATTGGAACGAAATCGCCAATAGATAAGACCATTTTACAATTTGGGCCCAAGTTAGAAGCAGAGCCTAATGTGTAAATTATCGATAGTCCATATCTCGGAAACTATAAGAGATAATGCAATTTGGCAACCGGCAATGTAATTAGCATGCCGAATATTACTTGGAATGTGAATTGGAACGAAATCGCCAATAGGTAAGACCATTTTACAATTTGGGCCCAAGTTAGAAGCAGAGCCTAAGGTGTAAATTATTGATAGTCCATATCTCGGAAACTATAAGAGATAATGCAATTTCGCAACCGGCAATGTAATTAGCATGCCGAATATCACTTGGAATGTGAATTGGGACGAAATCGCCAATAGATAAGACCATTTTACAATTTGGGCCCAAGTTAGAAGCAGAGCCTAAGGTGTAAATTATCGATAGTCCATATCTCGGAAACTATAAGAGATAATGCAATTTGGCAACCGGCAATGTAATTAGCATGCCGAATATTACTTGGAATGTGAATTGGAACGAAATCGCCAATAGATAAGACTATTTTACAATTTGGGCCCAAGTTAGAAGCAGAGCCTAAGGTGTAAATTATCGATAGTCCATATCTCGGAAACTATAAGAGATAATGCAATTTGGCAACCGGCAATGTAATTAGCATGCCGAATATTAGTTGGAATGTGAATTGGAACGAAATCGCCAATAGGTAAGACCATTTTACAATTTGGGCCCAAGTTAGAAGCAGAGCCTAAGGTGTAAATTATCGATAGTCCATATCTCGGAAACTATAAGAGATAATTCAATTTGGCAACCGGCAATGTAATTAGCATGCCGAATATTAATTGGAATGTGAATTGGAACGAAATCGCCAATAGATAAGACCATTTTACAATTTGGGCCCAAGTTAGAAGCAGAGCCTAAGGTGTAAATTATCGATAGTCCATATCTCGGAAACTATAAGAGATAATGCAATTTGGCAACCGGCAATGTAATTAGCATGCCGAATATTACTTGGAATGTGAATTGGAACGAAATCGCCAATAGGTAAGACCATTTTACAATTTGGGCCCAAGTTAGAAGCAGAGCCTATGGTGTAAATTATCGATAGTCCATATCTCGGAAACTATAAGAGATAATGCAATTTGGCAACCGGCAATGTAATTAGCATGCCCAATATTACTTGGAATGTGAATTGGAACGAAATCGCCAATAGATAAGGCCATTTTACAATTTGGGCCCAAGTTAGAAGCAGAGCCTAAGGTGTAAATTATCGATAGTCCATATCTCGGAAACTATAAGAGATAATTCAATTTGGCAACCGGCAATGTAATTAGCATGCCGAGTATTACTTGGAATGTGAATTGGAACGAAATCGCCAATAGATAAGACCATTTTACAATTTGGGCCCAAGTTAGAAGCAGAGCCTAAGGTGTAAATTATCGATAGTCCATATCTCGGAAACTATAAGAGATAATGCAATTTGGCAACCGGCAATGTAATTAGCATGCCGAATATTACTTGGAATGTGAATTGGAACGAAATCGCCAATAGATAAGACCATTTTACAATTTGGGAGCAAGTTAGAAGCAGAGCCTAAGGTGCAAATTATCGATAGTCCATATCTCGGAAACTATAAGAGATAATGCAATTTCGCAACCGGCAATGTAATTAGCATGCCGAATATCACTTGGAATGTGAATTGGGACGAAATCGCCAATAGATAAGACCATTTTACAATTTGGGCCCAAGTTAGAAGCAGAGCCTAAGGTGTAAATTATCGATAGTCCATATCTCGGAAACTATAAGAGATAATGCAATTTGGCAACCGGCAATGTAATTAGCATGCCGAATATTACTTGGAATGTGAATTGGAACGAAATCGCCAATAGATAAGACCATTTTACAATTTGGGCCCAAGTTAGAAGCAGAGCCTAAGGTGTAAATTATCGATAGTCCATATCTCGGAAACTATAAGAGATAATGCAATTTGGCAACCGGCAATGTAATTAGCATGCCGAATATTACTTGGAATGTGAATTGGAACGGAATCGCCAATAGGTAAGACCATTTTACAATTTGGGCCCAAGTTAGAAGCAGAGCCTAAGGTGTAAATTATCGATAGTCCATATCTCGGAAACTATAAGAGATAATTCAATTTGGCAACCGGCAATGTAATTAGCATGCCGAATATTACTTGGAATGTGAATTGGAACGAAATCGCCAATAGATAAGACCATTTTACAATTTGGGCCCAAGTAAGAAGCAGAGCCTAAGGTGTAAATTATCGATAGTCCATATCTCGGAAACTATAAGAGATAATGCAATTTGGCAACCGGCAATGTAATTAGCATGCCGAATATTACTTGGAATGTGAATTGGAACGAAATCGCCAATAGATAAGACCATTTTACAATTTGGGAGCAAGTTAGAAGCAGAGCCTAAGGTGCAAATTATCGATAGTCCATATCTCGGAAACTATAAGAGATAATGCAATTTCGCAACCGGCAATGTAATTAGCATGCCGAATATCACTTGGAATGTGAATTGGGACGAAATCGCCAATAGATAAGACCATTTTACAATTTGGGCCCAAGTTAGAAGCAGAGCCTAAGGTGTAAATTATCGATAGTCCATATCTCGGAAACTATAAGAGATAATGCAATTTGGCAACCGGCAATGTAATTAGCATGCCGAATATTACTTGGAATGTGAATTGGAACGAAATCGCCAATAGATAAGACCATTTTACAATTTGGGCCCAAGTTAGAAGCAGAGCCTAAGGTGTAAATTATCGATAGTCCATATCTCGGAAACTATAAGAGATAATGCAATTTGGCAACCGGCAATGTAATTAGCATGCCGAATATTACTTGGAATGTGAATTGGAACGGAATCGCCAATAGGTAAGACCATTTTACAATTTGGGCCCAAGTTAGAAGCAGAGCCTAAGGTGTAAATTATCGATAGTCCATATCTCGGAAACTATAAGAGATAATGCAATTTTGGAACCGGCAATGTAATTAGCATGCCGAATATTACTTGGAATGTGAATTGGAACGAAATCGCCAATAGATAAGACCATTTTACAATTTGGGCCCAAGTTAGAAGCAGAGCCTAAGGTGTAAATTATCGATAGTCCATATCTCGGAAACTATAAGAGATAATGCAATTTCGCAACCGGCAATGTAATTAGCATGCCGAATATTACTTGGAGTGTGAATTGGAACGAAATCGCCAATAGATAAGACCATTTTACAATTTGGGCCCAAGTTAGAAGCAGAGCCTAAGGTGTAAATTATCGATAGTCCATATCTCGGAAACTATAAGAGATAATGCAATTTGGCAACCGGCAATGTAATTAGCATGCCGAATATTACTTGGAATGTGAATTGGAACGAAATCGCCAATAGATAAGACCATTTTACAATTTGGGCCCAAATTAGAAGCAGAGCCTAAGGTGTAAATTATCGATAGTCCATATCTCGGAAACTATAAGAGATAATGCAATTTGGCAACCGGCAATGTAATTAGCATGCCGAATATTACTTGGAATGTGAATTGGAACGAAATCGCCAATAGATAAGACCATTTTACAATTTGGGCCCAAGTTAGAAGCAGAGACTAAGGTGTAAATTATCGATAGTCCATATCTCGGAAGCTATAAGAGATAATGCAATTTGGCAACCGGCAATGTAATTAGCATGCCGAATATTACTTGGAATGTGAATTGCAACTGAATCGCCAATAGATAAGACCATTTTACAATTTGGGCCCAAGTTAGAAGCAGAGCCTAAGGTGTAAATTATCGATAGTCCATATCTCGGAAACTATAAGAGATAATGCAATTTGGCAACCGGCAATGTAATTAGCATGCCGAATATTACTTGGAATGTGAATTGGAACGAAATCGCCAATAGATAAGACCATTTTACAATTTGGGCCCAAGTTAGAAGCAGAGCCTAAGGTGTAAATTATCGATAGTCCATATCTCGGAAACTATAAGAGATAATGCAATTTGGCAACCGGTAATGTAATTAGCATGCCGAATATTACTTGGAATGTGAATTGGAACGAAATCGCCAATAGATAAGACCATTTTACAATTTGGGCCCAAGTTAGAAGCAGAGCCTAAGGTGTAAATTATCGATAGTCCATATCTCGGAAACTATAAGAGATAATGCAATTTGGCAACCGGCAATGTAATTAGCATGCCGAATATTACTTGGAATGTGAATTGGAACGAAATCGCCAATAGATAAGACCATTTTACAATTTGGGCCCTAGTTAGAAGCAGAGCCTAAGGTGTAAATTATTGATAGTCCATATCTCGGAAACTATAAGAGATAATGCAATTTCGCAACCGGCAATGTAATTAGCATGCCGAATATCACTTGGAATGTGAATTGGGACGAAATCGCCAATAGATAAGACCATTTTACAATTTGGGCCCAAGTTAGAAGCAGAGCCTAAGGTGTAAATTATCGATAGTCCATATCTCGGAAACTATAAGAGATAATGCAATTTCGCAACCGGCAATGTAATTAGCATGCCGAATATTACTTGGAATGTGAATTGGAACGAAATCGCCAATAGATAAGACCATTTTACAATTTGGGCCCAAGTTAGAAGCAGAGCCTAAGGTGTAAATTATCGATAGTCCATATCTCGGAAACTATAAGAGATAATGCAATTTGGCAACCGGCAATGTAATTAGCATGCCGAATATTACTTGGAATGTGAATTTGAACGAAATCGCCAATAGATAAGACCATTTTACAATTTGGGCCCAAGTTAGAAGCAGAGCCTAAGGTGTAAATTATCGATAGTCCATATCTCGGAAACTATAAGAGATAATGCAATTTGGCAACCGGTAATGTAATGAGCATGCCGAATATTACTTGGAATGTGAATTGGAACGAAATCGCCAATAGATAAGACCATTTTACAATTTGGGCCCAAGTTAGAAGCAGAGCCTAAGGTGTAAATTATCGATAGTCCATATCTCGGAAACTATAAGAGATAATGCAATTTGGCAACCGGCAATGTAATTAGCATGCCGAATATTACTTGGAATGTGAATTGGAACGATATCGCCAATAGATAAGACCATTTTACAATTTGGGCCCAAGTTAGAAGCAGAGCCTAAGGTGTAAATTATTGATAGTCCATATCTCGGAAACTATAAGAGATAATGCAATTTCGCAACCGGCAATGTAATTAGCATGCCGAATATTACTAGGAATGTGAATTGGAACGAAATCGCCAATAGATAAGACCATTTTACAATTTGGGCCCAAGTTAAAAGAGCCTAAGGTGTAAATTATCGATAGTCCATATCTCGGAAACTATAAGAGATAATGCAATTTGGCAACCGGCAATGTAATTAGCATGCCGAATATTACTTGGAATGTGAATTGGAACGAAATCGCCAATAGATAAGACCATTTTACAATTTGGGCCCAAGTTAGAAGCAGAGCCTAAGGTGTAAATTATCGATAGTCCATATCTCGGAAACTATAAGAGATAATGCAATTTCGCAACCGGCAATGTAATTAGCATGCCGAATATTACTTGGAGTGTGAATTGGAACGAAATCGCCAATAGATAAGACCATTTTACAATTTGGGCCCAAGTTAGAAGCAGAGCCTAAGGTGTAAATTATCGATAGTCCATATCTCGGAAACTATAAGAGATAATGCAATTTGGCAACCGGCAATGTAATTAGCATGCCGAATATTACTTGGAATGTGAATTGGAACGAAATAGCCAATAGATAAGACCATTTTACAATTTGGGCCCAAGTTAGAAGCAGAGCCTAAGGTGTAAATTATCGATAGTCCATATCTCGGAAACTATAAGAGATAATGCAATTTGGCAACCGGCAATGTAATTAGCATGCCGAATATTACTTGGAATGTGAATTGGAACGAAATCGCCAATAGATAAGACCATTTTACAATTTGGGCCCAAGTTAGAAGCAGAGCCTAAGGTGTAAATTATCGATAGTCCATATCTCAGAAACTATAAGAGATAATGCAATTTGACAACCGGCAATGTAATTAGCATGCCGAATATTACTTGGAATGTGAATTGCAACTAAATCGCCAATAGATAAGACCATATTACAATTTGGGCCCAAGTTAGAAGCAGAGCCTAAGGTGTAAATTATCGATAGTCCATATCTCGGAAACTATAAGAGATAATGCAATTTGGCAACCGGCAATGTAATTAGCATGCCGAATATTACTTGGAATGTGAATTGGAACGAAATCGCCAATAGATAAGACCATTTTACATTTTGGGCCCAAGTTAGAAGCAGAGCCTAAGGTGTAAATTATCGATAGTCCATATCTCGGAAACTATAAGAGATAATGCAATTTGGCAACCGGCAATGTAATTAGCATGCCGAATATTACTTGGAATGTGAATTGGAACGAAATCGCCAATAGATAAGACCATTTTACAATTTGGGCCCAAGTTAGAAGCAGAGCCTAAGGTGTAAATTATCGATAGTCCATATCTCGGAAACTATAAGAGATAATGCAATTTGGCAACCGGCAATGTAATTAGCATGCCGAATATTACTTGGAATGTGAATTGCAACTAAATCGCCAATAGATAAGACCATTTTACAATTTGGGCCCAAGTTAGAAGCAGAGCCTAAGGTGTAAATTATCGATAGTCCATATCTCGGAAACTATAAGAGATAATGCAATTTGGCAACCGGCAATGTAATTAGCATGCCGAATATTACTTGGAATGTGAATTGGAACGAAATCGCCAATAGATAAGACCATTTTACAATTTGGGCCCAAGTTAGAAGCAGAGCCTAAGGTGTAAATTATCGATAATCCATATCTCGGAAACTATAAGGGATAATGCAATTTCGCAACCGGCAATGTAATTAGCATGCCGAATATCACTTGGAATGTGAATTGGGACGAAATCGCCAATAGATAAGACCATTTTACAATTTGGGCCCAAGTTAGAAGCAGAGCCTAAGGTGTAAATTATCGATAGTCCATATCTCGGAAACTATAAGAGATAATGCAATTTGGCAACCGGCAATGAAATTAGCATGCCGAATATTACTTGGAATGTGAATTGGAACGAAATCGCCAATAGGTAAGACCATTTTACAATTTGGGCCCAAGTTAGAAGCAGAGCCTAAGGTGTAAATTATCGATAGTCCATATCTCGGAAACTATAAGAGATAATTCAATTTGGCAACCGGCAATGTAATTAGCATGCCGAATATTACTTGGAATGTGAATTGGAACGAAATCGCCAATAGATAAGACCATTTTACAATTTGGGCCCAAGTTAGAAGCAGAGCCTGAGGTGTAAATTATCGATAGTCCATATCTCGGAAACTATAAGAGATAATGCAATTTGGCAACCGGCAATGTAATTAGCATGCCGAATATTACTTGGAATGTGAATTGGAACGAAATCGCCAATAGATAAGACCATTTTACAATTTGGGCCCAAGTTAGAAACAGAGCCTAAGGTGTAAATTATCGATAGTCCATATCTCGGAAACTATAAGAGATAATGCAATTTGGCAACCGGCAATGTAATTAGCATGCCGAATATTACTTGGAATGTGAATTGGAACGAAATCGCCAATAGATAAGACCATTTTACAATTTGGGCCCAAGTTAGAAGCAGAGCCTAAGGTGTAAATTATCGATAGTCCATATCTCGGAAACTATAAGAGATAATTCAATTTGGCAACCGGCAATGTAATTAGCATGCCGAATATTACTTGGAATGTGAATTGGAACGAAATCGCCAATAGATAAGACCATTTTACAATTTGGGCCCAAGTTAGAAGCAGAGCCTGAGGTGTAAATTATCGATAGTCCATATCTCGGAAACTATAAGAGATAATGCAATTTGGCAACCGGCAATGTAATTAGCATGCCGAATATTACTTGGAATGTGAATTGGAACGAAATCGCCAATAGATAAGACCATTTTACAATTTGGGCCCAAGTTAGAAGCAGAGCCTATGGTGTAAATTATCGATAGTCCATATCTCGGAAACTATAAGAGATAATGCAATTTGGCAACCGGCAATGTAATTAGCATGCCGAATATTACTTGGAATGTGAATTGGAACGAAATCGCCAATAGATAAGACCATTTTACAATTTGGGCCCAAGTTAGAAGCAGAGCCTAAGGTGTAAATTATCGATAGTCCATATCTCGGAAACTATAAGAGTTAATGCAATTTGGCAACCGGCAATGTAATTAGCATGCCGAATATTACTTGGAATGTGAATTGGAACGAAATCGCCAATAGATAAGACCATTTTACAATTTGGGTCCAAGTTAGAAGCAGAGCCTAATGTGTAAATTATCGATAGTCCATATCTCGGAAACTATAAGAGATAATGCAATTTGGCAACCGGCAATGTAATTAGCATGCCGAATATTACTTGGAATGTGAATTGGAACGAAATTGCCAATAGATAAGACCATTTTACAATTTGGGCCCAAGTTAGAAGCAGAGCCTAAGGTGTAAATTATCGATAGTCTATATCTCTGAAACTATAAGAGATAATGCAATTTCGCAACCGGCAATGTAATTAGCATGCCGAATATTACTTGGAATGTGAATTGGGACGAAATCGCCAATAGATAAGGCCATTTTACAATTTGGGCCCAAGTTAGAAGCAGAGCCTAAGGTGTAAATTATCGATAGTCCATATCTCGGAAACTATAAGAGATAATGCAATTTGACAACCGGCAATGTAATTAGCATGCCGAATATTACTTGAAATGTGAATAGCAACTAAATCGCCAATAGATAAGACCATATTACAATTTGGGCCCAAGTTAGAAGCAGAGCCTAAGGTGTAAATTATCGATAGTCCATATCTCTGAAACTATAAGAGATAATGCAATTTCGCAACCGGCAATGTAATTAGCATGCCGAATATTACTTGGAATGTGAATTGGAACGAAATCGCCAATAGATAAGACCATTTTACAATTTGGGCCCAAGTTAGAAGCAGAGCCTAAGGTGTAAATTATCGATAGTCCATATCTCGGAAACTATAAGAGATAATGCAATTTGGCAACCGGCAATGTAATTAGCATGCCGAATATTACTTGGAATGTGAATTGGAACGAAATCGCCAATAGATAAGACCATTTTACAATTTGGGCCCAAGTTAGAAGCAGAGCCTAAGGTGTAAATTATCGATAGTCCATACCTCGGAAACTATAAGAGATAATGCAATTTGGCAACCGGCAATGTAATTAGCATGCCGAATATTACTTGGAATGTGAATTGCAACTAAATCGCCAATAGATAAGACCATTTTACAATTTGGGCCCAAGTTAGAAGCAGAGCCTAAGGTGTAAATTATCGATAGTCCATATCTCGGAAACTATAAGAGATAATGCAATTTGGCAACCGGCAATGTAATTAGCATGCCGAATATTACTTGGAATGTGAATTGGAACGAAATCGCCAATAGATAAGACCATTTTACAATTTGGGCCCAAGTTAGAAGCAGAGCCTAAGGTGTAAATTATCGATAATCCATATCTCGGAAACTATAAGAGATAATGCAATTTCGCAACCGGCAATGTAATTAGCATGCCGAATATCACTTGGAATGTGAATTGGGACGAAATCGCCAATATATAAGACCATTTTACAATTTGGGCCCAAGTTAGAAGCAGAGCCTAAGGTGTAAATTATCGATAGTCCATATCTCGGAAACTATAAGAGATAATGCAATTTGGCAACCGGCAATGTAATTAGCATGCCGAATATTACTTGGAATGTGAATTGGAACGAAATCGCCAATAGATAAGACCATTTTACAATTTGGGCCCAAGTTAGAAGCAGAGCCTAAGGTGTAAATTACCGATAGTCCATATCTCGGAAACTATAAGAGATAATGCAATTTGGCAACCGGCAATGTAATTAGCATGCCGAATATTACTTGGAATGTGAATTGGAACGAAATCGCCAATAGGTAAGACCATTTTACAATTTGGGCCCAAGTTAGAAGCAGAGCCTAAGGTGTAAATTATCGATAGTCCATATCTCGGAAACTATAAGAGATAATTCAATTTGGCAACCGGCAATGTAATTAGCATGCCGAATATTACTTGGAATGTGAATTGGAACGAAATCGCCAATAGATAAGACCATTTTACAATTTGGGCCCAAGTTAGAAGCAGAGCCTGAGGTGTAAATTATCGATAGTCCATATCTCGGAAACTATAAGAGATAATGCAATTTGGCAACCGGCAATGTAATTAGCATGCCGAATATTACTTGGAATGTGAATTGGAACGAAATCGCCAATAAATAAGACCATTTTACAATTTGGGCCCAAGTTAGAAGCAGAGCCTAAGGTGTAAATTATCGATAGTCCATATCTCGGAAACTATAAGAGATAATGCAATTTGGCAACCGGCAATGTAATTAGCATGCCGAATATTACTTGGAATGTGAATTGGAACGAAATCGCCAATAGATAAGACCATTTTACAATTTGGGCCCAAGTTAGAAGCAGAGCCTAAGGTGTAAATTATCGATAGTCCATATCTCGGAAACTATAAGAGTTAATGCAATTTGGCAACCGGCAATGTAATTAGCATGCCGAATATTACTTGGAATGTGAATTGGAACGAAATCGCCAATAGATAAGACCATTTTACAATTTGGGCCCAAGTTAGAAGCAGAGCCTATGGTGTAAATCATCGATAGTCCATATCTCGGAAACTATAAGAGATAATGCAATTTGGCAACCGGCAATGTAATTAGCATGCCGAATATTACTTGGAATGTGAATTGGAACGAAATTGCCAATAGATAAGACCATTTTACAATTTGGGCCCAAGTTAGAAGCAGAGCCTAAGGTGTAAATTATCGATAGTCCATATCTCTGAAACTATAAGAGATAATGCAATTTCGCAACCGGCAATGTAATTAGCATGCCGAATATTACTTGGAATGTGAATTGGGACGAAATCGCCAATAGATAAGGCCATTTTACAATTTGGGCCCAAGTTAGAAGCAGAGCCTAAGGTGTAAATTATCGATAGTCCATATCTCGGAAACTATAAGAGATAATGCAATTTGGCAACCGGCAATGTAATTAGCATGCCGAATATTACTTGGAATGTGAATTGGAACGAAATCGCCAATAGATAAGACCATTTTACAATTTGGGCCCAAGTTAGAAGCAGAGCCTAAGGTGTAAATTATTGATAGTCCATATCTCGGAAACTATAAGAGATAATGCAATTTGGCAACCGGCAATGTAATTAGCATGCCGAATATTACTTGGAATGTGAATTGGAACGAAATCGCCAATAGATAAGACCATTTTACAATTTGGGCCCAAGTTAGAAGCAGAGCCTAAGGTGTAAATTATCGATAGTCCATATCTCGGAAACTATAAGAGATAATGCAATTTGGCAACCGGCAATGTAATTAGCATGCCGAATATTACTTGGAATGTGAATTGGAACGAAATCGCCAATAGATAAGACCATTTTACAATTTGGGCCCAAGTTAGAAGCAGAGCCTAAGGTGTAAATTATTGATAGTCCATATCTCGGAAACTATAAGAGATAATGCAATTTCGCAACCGGCAATGTAATTAGCATGCCGAATATCACTTGGAATGTGAATTGGGACGAAATCGCCAATAGATAAGACCATTTTACAATTTGGGCCCAAGTTAGAAGCAGAGCCTAAGGTGTAAATTATCGATAGTCCATATCTCGGAAACTATAAGAGATAATGCAATTTGGCAACCGGCAATGTAATTAGCATGCCGAATATTACTTGGAATGTGAATTGGAACGAAATCGCCAATAGGTAAGACCATTTTACAATTTGGGCCCAAGTTAGAAGCAGAGCCTAAGGTGTAAATTATCGATAGTCCATATCTCGGAAACTATAAGAGATAATTCAATTTGGCAACCGGCAATGTAATTAGCATGCCGAATATTACTTGGAATGTGAATTGGAACGAAATCGCCAATAGATAAGACCATTTTACAGTTTGGGCCCAAGTTAGAAGCAGAGCCTAAGGTGTAAATTATCGATAGTCCATATCTCGGAAACTATAAGAGATAATGCAATTTGGCAACCGGCAATGTAATTAGCATGCCGAATATTACTTGGAATGTGAATTGGAACGAAATCGCCAATAGATAAGACCATTTTACAATTTGGGCCCAAGTTAGAAGCAGAGCCTAAGGTGTAAATTATCGATAGTCCATATCTCTGAAACTATAAGAGATAATGCAATTTCGCAACCGGCAATGTAATTAGCATGCCGAATATTACTTGGAATGTGAATTGGGACGAAATCGCCAATAGATAAGGCCATTTTACAATTTGGGCCCAAGTTAGAAGCAGAGCCTAAGGTGTAAATTATCGATAGTCCATATCTCGGAAACTATAAGAGATAATGCAATTTGGCAACCGGCAATGTAATTAGCATGCCAAATATTACTTGGAATGTGAATTGGAACGAAATCGCCAATAGATAAGACCATTTTACAATTTGGGCCCAAGTTAGAAGCAGAGCTTAAGGTGTAAATTATCGATGGACGAACCTCGGAAACTATAAGAGGTAATGCAATTTGGCAACCGGCAATGTAATTAGCATGCCGAATATTACTTGGAATGTGAATTGCAACTAAATCGCCAATAGATAAGACCATTTTACAATTTGGGCCCAAGTTAGAAGCAGAGCCTAAGGTGTAAATTATCGATAGTCCATATCTCGGAAACTATAAGAGATAATGCAATTTGGCAACCGGCAATGTAATTAGCATGCCGAATATTACTTGGAATGTGAATTGGAACGAAATCGCCAATAGATAAGACCATTTTACAATTTGGGCCCAAGTTAGAAGCAGAGCCTAAGGTGTAAATTATCGATAGTCCATATCTCGGAAACTATAAGAGATAATGCAATTTGGCAACCGGCAATGTAATTAGCATGCCGAATATTACTTGGAATGTGAATTGGAACGAAATCGCCAATAGATAAGACCATTTTACAATTTGGGCCCAAGTTAGAAGCAGAGCCTAAGGTGTAAATTATCGATAGTCCATATCTCGGAAACTATAAGAGATAATGCAATTTGGCAACCGGCAATGTAATTAGCATGCCGAATATTACTTGGAATGTGAATTGGAACGAAATCGCCAATAGATAAGGCCATTTTACAATTTGGGCCCAAGTTAGAAGCAGAGCCTAAGGTGTAAATTATTGATAGTCCAAATCTCGGAAACTATAAGAGATAATGCAATTTCGCAACCGGCAATGTAATTAGCATGCCGAATATCACTTGGAATGTGAATTGGGACGAAATCGCCAATAGATAAGACCATTTTATAATTTGGGCCCAAGTTAGAAGCAGAGCCTAAGGTGTAAATTATCGATAGTCCATATCTCGGAAACTATAAGAGATAATGCAATTTGGCAACCGGCAATGTAATTAGCATGCCGAATATTACTTGGAATGTGAATTGCAACTAAATCGCCAATAGATAAGACCATTTTACAATTTGGGCCCAAGTTAGAAGCAGAGCCTAAGGTGTAAATTATCGATAGTCCATATCTCGGAAACTATAAGAGATAATGCAATTTGGCAACCGGCAATGTAATTAGCATGCCGAATATTACTTGGAATGTGAATTGGAACGAAATCGCCAATAGATAAGACCATTTTACAATTTGGGCCCAAGTTAGAAGCAGAGCCTAAGGTGTAAATTATCGATAGTCCATATCTCGGAAACTATAAGAGATAATGCAATTTGGCAACCGGCAATGTAATTAGCATGCCGAATATTACTTGGAATGTGAATTGGAACGAAATCGCCAATAGATAAGACCATTTTACAATTTGGGCCCAAGTTAGAAGCAGAGCCTAAGGTGTAAATTATCGATAGTCCATATCTCGGAAACTATAAGAGATAATGCAATTTGGCAACCGGCAATGTAATTAGCATGCCGAATATTACTTGGAATGTGAATTGGAACGAAATCGCCAATAGATAAGACCATTTTACAATTTGGGCCCAAGTTAGAAGCAGAGCCTAAGGTGTAAATTATCGATAGTCCATATCTCGGAAACTATAAGAGATAATGCAATTTCGCAACCGTCAATGTAATTAGCATGCCGAATATCACTTGGAATGTGAATTGGAACGAAATCGCCAATAGATAAGACCATTTTACAATTTGGGCCCAAGTTAGAAGCAGAGCCTAAGGTGTAAATTATCGATAGTCCATATCTCGGAAACTATAAGAGATAATGCAATTTGGCAACCAGCAATGTAATTAGCATGCCGAATATTACTTGGAATGTGAATTGGAACGAAATCGTCAATAGATAAGACCATTTTACAATTTGGGCCCAAGTTAGAAGCAGAGCCTAAGGTGTAAATTATCGATAGTCCATATCTCGGAAACTATAAGAGATAATGCAATTTGGCAACCGGCAATGTAATTAGCATGCCGAATATTACTTGGAATGTGAATTGGAACGAAATCGCCAATAGATAAGACCATTTTACAATTTGGGCCCAAGTTAGAAGCAGAGCCTAAGGTGTAAATTATCGATAGTCCATATCTCGGAAACTATAAGAGATAATGCAATTTGGCAACCGGCAATGTAATTAGCATGCCGAATATTACTTGGAATGTGAATTGGAACGAAATCGCCAATAGATAAGACCATTTTACAATTTGGGCCCAAGTTAGAAGCAGAGCCTAAGGTGTAAATTATTGATAGTCCATATCTCGGAAACTATAAGAGATAATGCAATTTCGCAACCGGCAATGTAATTAGCATGCCGAATATCACTTGGAATGTGAATTGGGACGAAATCGCCAATAGATAAGACCATTTTATAATTTGGGCCCAAGTTAGAAGCAGAGCCTAAGGTGTAAATTATCGATAGTCCATATCTCGGAAACTATAAGAGATAATGCAATTTGGCAACCGGCAATGTAATTAGCATGCCGAATATTACTTGGAATGTGAATTGGAACGAAATCGCCAATAGATAAGACCATTTTACAATTTGGGCCCAAGTTAGAAGCAGAGCCTAAGGTGTAAATTATCGATAGTCCATATCTCGGAAACTATAAGAGATAATGCAATTTGGCAACCGGCAATGTAATTAGCATGCCGAATATTACTTGGAATGTGAATTGGAACGAAATCGCCAATAGATAAGACCATTTTACAATTTGGGCCCAAGTTAGAAGCAGAGCCTAAGGTGTAAATTATCGATAGTCCATATCTCGGAAACTATAAGAGATAATGCAATTTCGCAACCGGCAATGTAATTAGCATGCCGAATATTACTTGGAGTGTGAATTGGAACGAAATCGCCAATAGATAAGACCATTTTACAATTTGGGCCCAAGTTAGAAGCAGAGCCTAAGGTGTAAATTATCGATAGTCCATATCTCGGAAACTATAAGAGATAATGCAATTTCGCAACCGGCAATGTAATTAGCATGCCGAATATTACTTGGAGTGTGAATTGGAACGAAATCGCCAATAGATAAGACCATTTTACAATTTGGGCCCAAGTTAGAAGCAGAGCCTAAGGTGTAAATTATCGATAGTCCATATCTCGGAAACTATAAGAGATAATGCAATTTGGCAACCGGCAATGTAATTAGCATGCCGAATATTACTTGGAATGTGAATTGGAACGAAATCGCCAATAGATAAGACCATTTTACAATTTGGGCCCAAGTTAGAAGCAGAGCCTAAGGTGTAAATTATCGATAGTCCATATCTCGGAAACTATAAGAGATAATGCAATTTGGCAACCGGCAATGTAATTAGCATGCCGAATATTACTTGGAATGTGAATTGCAACTAAATCTCCAATAGATAAGACCATTTTACAATTTGGGCCCAAGTTAGAAGCAGAGCCTAAGGTGTAAATTATCGATAGTCCATATCTCGGAAACTATAAGAGATAATGCAATTTGGCAACCGGCAATGCAATTAGCATGCCGAATATTACTTGGAATGTGAATTGGAACGAAATCGCCAATAGATAAAACCATTTTACAATTTGGGCCCAAGTTAGAAGCAGAGCCTAAGGTGTAAATTATCGATAGTCCATATCTCGGAAACTATAAGAGATAATGCAATTTGGCAACCGGCAATGTAATTAGCATGCCGAATATTACTTGGAATGTGAATTGGAACGAAATCGCCAATAGATAAGACCATTTTACAATTTGGGCCCAAGTTAGAAGCAGAGCCTAAGGTGTAAATTATTGATAGTCCATATCTCGGAAACTATAAGAGATAATGCAATTTGGCAACCGGCAATGTAATTAGCATGCCGAATATTACTTGGAATGTGAATTGGAACGAAATCGCCAATAGATAAGACCATTTTACAATTTGGGCCCAAGTTAGAAGCAGAGCCTAAGGTGTAAATTATCGATAGTCCATATCTCGGAAACTATAAGAGATAATGCAATTTGGCAACCGGCAATGTAATTAGCATGCCGAATATTACTTGGAATGTGAATTGGAACGAAATCGCCAATAGATAAGACCATTTTACAATTTGGGCCCAAGTTAGAAGCAGAGCCTAAGGTGTAAATTATTGATAGTCCAAATCTCGGAAACTATAAGAGATAATGCAATTTCGCAACCGGCAATGTAATTAGCATGCCGAATATCACTTGGAATGTGAATTGGGACGAAATCGCCAATAGATAAGACCATTTTATAATTTGGGCCCAAGTTAGAAGCAGAGCCTAAGGTGTAAATTATCGATAGTCCATATCTCGGAAACTATAAGAGATAATGCAATTTGGCAACCGGCAATGTAATTAGCATGCCGAATATTACTTGGAATGTGAATTGCAACTAAATCGCCAATAGATAAGACCATTTTACAATTTGGGCCCAAGTTAGAAGCAGAGCCTAAGGTGTAAATTATCGATAGTCCATATCTCGGAAACTATAAGAGATAATGCAATTTGGCAACCGGCAATGTAATTAGCATGCCGAATATTACTTGGAATGTGAATTGGAACGAAATCGCCAATAGATAAGACCATTTTACAATTTGGGCCCAAGTTAGAAGCAGAGCCTAAGGTGTAAATTATTGATAGTCCATATCTCGGAAACTATAAGAGATAATGCAATTTCGCAACCGTCAATGTAATTAGCATGCCGAATATCACTTGGAATGTGAATTGGGACGAAATCGCCAATAGATAAGACCATTTTACAATTTGGGCCCAAGTTAGAAGCAGAGCCTAAGGTGTAAATTATCGATAGTCTATATCTCGGAAACTATAAGAGATAATGCAATTTGGCAACCGGCAATGTAATTAGCATGCCGAATATTACTTGGAATGTGAATTGGAACGAAATCGCCAATAGATAAGACCATTTTACAATTTGGGCCCAAGTTAGAAGCAGAGCCTAAGGTGTAAATTATCGATAGTCTATATCTCGGAAACTATAAGAGATAATGCAATTTGGCAACCGGCAATGTAATTAGCATGAAAAATATTACTTGGAATGTGAATTGGAACGAAATCGCCAATAGATAAGACCATTTTACAATTTGGGCCCAAGTTAGAAGCAGAGTCTAAGGTGTAAATTATCGATAGTCCATATCTCGGAAACTATAAGAGATAATGCAATTTCGCAACCGGCAATGTAATTAGCATGCCGAATATTACTTGGAGTGTGAATTGGAACGAAATCGCCAATAGATAAGACCATTTTACAATTTGGGCCCAAGTTAGAAGCAGAGCCTAAGGTGTAAATTATCGATAGTCCATATCTCGGAAACTATAAGAGATAATGCAATTTGGCAACCGGCAATGTAATTAGCATGCCGAATATTACTTGGAATGTGAATTGGAACGAAATCGCCAATAGATAAGACCATTTTACAATTTGGGCCCAAGTTAGAAGCAGAGCCTAAGGTGTAAATTATCGATAGTCCATATCTCGGAAACTATAAGAGATAATGCAATTTGGCAACCGGCAATGTAATTAGCATGCCAAATATTACTTGGAATGTGAATTGGAACGAAATCGCCAATAGATAAGACCATTTTACAATTTGGGCCCAAGTTAGAAGCAGAGCCTAAGGTGTAAATTATCGATAGTCCATATCTCGGAAACTGTAAGAGATAATGCAATTTGGCAACCGGCAATGTAATTAGCATGCCGAATATTACTTGGAATGTGAATTGGAACGAAATCGCCAATAGATAAGACCATTTTACAATTTGGGCCCAAGTTAGAAGCAGAGCCTAAGGTGTAAATTATCGATAGTCCATATCTCGGAAACTATAAGAGATAATGCAATTTGGCAACCGGCAATGTAATTAGCATGCCGAATATTACTTGGAATGTGAATTGGAACGAAATCGCCAATAGATAAGACCATTTTACAATTTGGGCCCAAGTTAGAAGCAGAGCCTAAGGTGTAAATTATCGATAGTCCATATCTCGGAAACTATAAGAGATAATGCAATTTGGCAACCGGCAATGTAATTAGCATGCCGAATATTACTTGGAATGTGAATTGGAACGAAATCGCCAATAGATAAGACCATTTTACAATTTGGGCCCAAGTTAGAAGCAGAGCCTAAGGTGTAAATTATCGATAGTCCATATCTCGGAAACTATAAGAGATAATGCAATTTGGCAACCGGCAATGTAATTAGCATGCCGAATATTACTTGGAATGTGAATTGGAACGAAATCGCCAATAGATAAGACCATTTTACAATTTGGGCCCAAGTTAGAAGCAGAGCCTAAGGTGTAAATTATCGATAGTCTATATCTCGGAAACTATAAGAGATAATGCAATTTGGCAACCGGCAATGTAATTAGCATGCCGAATATTACTTGGAATGTGAATTGGAACGAAATCGCCAATAGATAAGACCATTTTACAATTTGGGCCCAAGTTAGAAGCAGAGCCTAAGGTGTAAATTATCGATAGTCTATATCTCGGAAACTATAAGAGATAATGCAATTTGGCAACCGGCAATGTAATTAGCATGAAAAATATTACTTGGAATGTGAATTGGAACGAAATCGCCAATAGATAAGACCATTTTACAATTTGGGCCCAAGTTAGAAGCAGAGCCTAAGGTGTAAATTATCGATAGTCCATATCTCGGAAACTATAAGAGATAATGCAATTTCGCAACCGGCAATGTAATTAGCATGCCGAATATTACTTGGAGTGTGAATTGGAACGAAATCGCCAATAGATAAGACCATTTTACAATTTGGGCCCAAGTTAGAAGCAGAGCCTAAGGTGTAAATTATCGATAGTCCATATCTCGGAAACTATAAGAGATAATGCAATTTGGCAACCGGCAATGTAATTAGCATGCCGAATATTACTTGGAATGTGAATTGGAACGAAATCGCCAATAGATAAGACCATTTTACAATTTGGGCCCAAGTTAGAAGCAGAGCCTAAGGTGTAAATTATCGATAGTCCATATCTCGGAAACTATAAGAGATAATGCAATTTGGCAACCGGCAATGTAATTAGCATGCCAAATATTACTTGGAATGTGAATTGGAACGAAATCGCCAATAGATAAGACCATTTTACAATTTGGGCCCAAGTTAGAAGCAGAGCCTAAGGTGTAAATTATCGATAGTCCATATCTCGGAAACTGTAAGAGATAATGCAATTTGGCAACCGGCAATGTAATTAGCATGCCGAATATTACTTGGAATGTGAATTGGAACGAAATCGCCAATAGATAAGACCATTTTACAATTTGGGCCCAAGTTAGAAGCAGAGCCTAAGGTGTAAATTATCGATAGTCCATATCTCGGAAACTATAAGAGATAATGCAATTTGGCAACCGGCAATGTAATTAGCATGCCGAATATTACTTGGAATGTGAATTGGAACGAAATCGCCAATAGATAAGACCATTTTACAATTTGGGCCCAAGTTAGAAGCAGAGCCTAAGGTGTAAATTATCGATAGTCCATATCTCGGAAACTATAAGAGATAATGCAATTTGGCAACCGGCAATGTAATTAGCATGCCGAATATTACTTGGAATGTGAATTGGAACGAAATCGCCAATAGATAAGACCATTTTACAATTTGGGCCCAAGTTAGAAGCAGAGCCTAAGGTGTAAATTATCGATAGTCCATATCTCGGAAACTATAAGAGATAATGCAATTTGGCAACCGGCAATGTAATTAGCATGCCGAATATTACTTGGAATGTGAATTGGAACGAAATCGCCAATAGATAAGACCATTTTACAATTTGGGCCCAAGTTAGAAGCAGAGCCTGAGGTGTAAATTATCGATAGTCCATATCTCGGAAACTATAAGAGATAATGCAATTTGGCAACCGGCAATGTAATTAGCATGCCGAATATTACTTGGAATGTGAATTGGAACGAAATCGCCAATAGATAAGACCATTTTACAATTTGGGCCCAAGTTAGAAGCAGAGCCTAAGGTGTAAATTATTGATAGTCCATATCTCGGAAACTATAAGAGATAATGCAATTTCGCAACCGGCAATGTAATTAGCATGCCGAATATCACTTGGAATGTGAATTGGGACGAAATCGCCAATAGATAAGACCATTTTATAATTTGGGCCCAAGTTAGAAGCAGAGCCTAAGGTGTAAATTATCGATAGTCCATATCTCGGAAACTATAAGAGATAATGCAATTTGGCAACCGGCAATGTAATTAGCATGCCGAATATTACTTGGAATGTGAATTGGAACGAAATCGCCAATAGATAAGACCATTTTACAATTTGGGCCCAAGTTAGAAGCAGAGCCTAAGGTGTAAATTATCGATAGTCCATATCTCGGAAACTATAAGAGATAATGCAATTTGGCAACCGGCAATGTAATTAGCATGCCGAATATTACTTGGAATGTGAATTGGAACGAAATCGCCAATAGATAAGACCATTTTACAATTTGGGCCCAAGTTAGAAGCAGAGCCTAAGGTGTAAATTATCGATAGTCCATATCTCGGAAACTATAAGAGATAATGCAATTTCGCAACCGGCAATGTAATTAGCATGCCGAATATTACTTGGAGTGTGAATTGGAACGAAATCGCCAATAGATAAGACCATTTTACAATTTGGGCCCAAGTTAGAAGCAGAGCCTAAGGTGTAAATTATCGATAGTCCATATCTCGGAAACTATAAGAGATAATGCAATTTGGCAACCGGCAATGTAATTAGCATGCCGAATATTACTTGGAATGTGAATTGGAACGAAATCGCCAATAGATAAGACCATTTTACAATTTGGGCCCAAGTTAGAAGCAGAGCCTAAGGTGTAAATTATCGATAGTCCATATCTCGGAAACTATAAGAGATAATGCAATTTGGCAACCGGCAATGTAATTAGCATGCCGAATATTACTTGGAATGTGAATTGCAACTAAATCTCCAATAGATAAGACCATTTTACAATTTGGGCCCAAGTTAGAAGCAGAGCCTAAGGTGTAAATTATCGATAGTCCATATCTCGGAAACTATAAGAGATAATGCAATTTGGCAACCGGCAATGTAATTAGCATGCCGAATATTACTTGGAATGTGAATTGGAACGAAATCGCCAATTGATAAGACCATTTTACAATTTGGGCCCAAGTTAGAAGCAGAGCCTAAGGTGTAAATTATCGATAGTCCATATCTCGGAAACTATAAGAGATAATGTAATTTGGCAACCGGCAATGTAATTAGCATGCCGAATATTACTTGGAATGTGAATTGGAACGAAATCGCCAATAGATAAGACCATTTTACAATTTGGGCCCAAGTTAGAAGCAGAGCCTAAGGTTTAAATTATCGATAGTCCATATCTCGGAAACTATAAGAGATAATGCAATTTGGCAACCGGCAATGTAATTAGCATGCCGAATATTACTTGGAATGTGAATTGCAACTAAATCGCCAATAGATAAGACCATTTTACAATTTGGGCCCAAGTTAGAAGCAGAGCCTAAGGTGTAAATTATCGATAGTCCATATCTCGGAAACTATAAGAGATAATGCAATTTGGCAAAAGGCAATGTAATTAGCATGCCGAATATTACTTGGAATGTGAATTGGAACGAAATCGCCAATAGATAAGACCATTTTACAATTTGGGCCCAAGTTAGAAGCAGAGCCTAAGGTGTAAATTATCGATAGTCCATATCTCGGAAACTATAAGAGATAATGCAATTTCGCAACCGGCAAGGTAATTAGCATGCCGAATATCACTTGGAATGTGAACTGGGACGAAATCGCCAATAGATAAGACCATTTTACAATTTGGGCCCAAGTTAGAAGCAGAGCCTAAGGTGTAAATTATCGATAGTCCATATCTCGAAAACTATAAGAGATAATGCAATTTCGCAACCGGCAATGTAATTAGCATGCCGAATATTACTTGGAGTGTGAATTGGAACGAAATCGCCAATAGATAAGACCATTTTACAATTTGGGCCCAAGTTAGAAGCAGAGCCTAAGGTGTAAATTATCGATAGTCCATATCTCGGAAACTATAAGAGATAATGCAATTTGGCAACCGGCAATGTAATTAGCATGCCGAATATTACTTGGAATGTGAATTGGAACGAAATCGCCAATAGATAAGACCATTTTACAATTTGGGCCCAAGTTAGAAGCAGAGCCTAAGGTGTAAATTATCGATAGTCCATATCTCGGAAACTATAAGAGATAATGCAATTTGGCAACCGGCAATGTAATTAGCATGCCAAATATTACTTGGAATGTGAATTGGAACGAAATCGCCAATAGATAAGACCATTTTACAATTTGGGCCCAAGTTAGAAGCAGAGCCTAAGGTGTAAATTATCGATAGTCCATATCTCGGAAACTATAAGAGATAATGCAATTTCGCAACCGGCAATGTAATTAGCATGCCGAATATTACTTGGAGTGTGAATTGGAACGAAATCGCCAATAGATAAGACCATTTTACAATTTGGGCCCAAGTTAGAAGCAGAGCCTAAGGTGTAAATTATCGATAGCCCATATCTCGGAAACTATAAGAGATAATGCAATTTGGCAACCGGCAATGTAATTAGCATGCCGAATATTACTTGGAATGTGAATTGGAACGAAATCGCCAATAGATAAGACCATTTTACAATTTGGGCCCAAGTTAGAAGCAGAGCCTAAGGTGTAAATTATCGATAGTCCATATCTCGGAAACTATAAGAGATAATGCAATTTGGCAACCGGCAATGTAATTAGCATGCCAAATATTACTTGGAATGTGAATTGGAACGAAATCGCCAATAGATAAGACCATTTTACAATTTGGGCCCAAGTTAGAAGCAGAGCCTAAGGTGTAAATTATCGATAGTCCATATCTCGGAAACTGTAAGAGATAATGCAATTTGGCAACCGGCAATGTAATTAGCATGCCGAATATTACTTGGAATGTGAATTGGAACGAAATCGCCAATAGATAAGACCATTTTACAATTTGGGCCCAAGTTAGAAGCAGAGCCTAAGGTGTAAATTATCGATAGTCCATATCTCGGAAACTATAAGAGATAATGCAATTTGGCAACCGGCAATGTAATTAGCATGCCGAATATTACTTGGAATGTGAATTGGAACGAAATCGCCAATAGATAAGACCATTTTACAATTTGGGCCCAAGTTAGAAGCAGAGCCTAAGGTGTAAATTATCGATAGTCCATATCTCGGAAACTATAAGAGATAATGCAATTTGGCAACCGGCAATGTAATTAGCATGCCGAATATTACTTGGAATGTGAATTGGAACGAAATCGCCAATAGATAAGACCATTTTACAATTTGGGCCCAAGTTAGAAGCAGAGCCTAAGGTGTAAATTATCGATAGTCCATATCTCGGAAACTATAAGAGATAATGCAATTTGGCAACCGGCAATGTAATTAGCATGCCGAATATTACTTGGAATGTGAATTGGAACGAAATCGCCAATAGATAAGACCATTTTACAATTTGGGCCCAAGTTAGAAGCAGAGCCTAAGGTGTAAATTATCGATAGTCCATATCTCGGAAACTATAAGAGATAATGCAATTTGGCAACCGGCAATGTAATTAGCATGCCGAATATTACTTGGAATGTGAATTGGAACGAAATCGCCAATAGATAAGACCATTTTACAATTTGGGCCCAAGTTAGAAGCAGAGCCTAAGGTGTAAATTATTGATAGTCCATATCTCGGAAACTATAAGAGATAATGCAATTTCGCAACCGGCAATGTAATTAGCATGCCGAATATCACTTGGAATGTGAATTGGGACGAAATCGCCAATAGATAAGACCATTTTATAATTTGGGCCCAAGTTAGAAGCAGAGCCTAAGGTGTAAATTATCGATAGTCCATATCTCGGAAACTATAAGAGATAATGCAATTTGGCAACCGGCAATGTAATTAGCATGCCGAATATTACTTGGAATGTGAATTGGAACGAAATCGCCAATAGATAAGACCATTTTACAATTTGGGCCCAAGTTAGAAGCAGAGCCTAAGGTGTAAATTATCGATAGTCCATATCTCGGAAACTATAAGAGATAATGCAATTTGGCAACCGGCAATGTAATTAGCATGCCGAATATTACTTGGAATGTGAATTGGAACGAAATCGCCAATAGATAAGACCATTTTACAATTTGGGCCCAAGTTAGAAGCAGAGCCTAAGGTGTAAATTATCGATAGTCCATATCTCGGAAACTATAAGAGATAATGCAATTTCGCAACCGGCAATGTAATTAGCATGCCGAATATTACTTGGAGTGTGAATTGGAACGAAATCGCCAATAGATAAGACCATTTTACAATTTGGGCCCAAGTTAGAAGCAGAGCCTAAGGTGTAAATTATCGATAGTCCATATCTCGGAAACTATAAGAGATAATGCAATTTGGCAACCGGCAATGTAATTAGCATGCCGAATATTACTTGGAATGTGAATTGGAACGAAATCGCCAATAGATAAGACCATTTTACAATTTGGGCCCAAGTTAGAAGCAGAGCCTAAGGTGTAAATTATCGATAGTCCATATCTCGGAAACTATAAGAGATAATGCAATTTGGCAACCGGCAATGTAATTAGCATGCCGAATATTACTTGGAATGTGAATTGCAACTAAATCTCCAATAGATAAGACCATTTTACAATTTGGGCCCAAGTTAGAAGCAGAGCCTAAGGTGTAAATTATCGATAGTCCATATCTCGGAAACTATAAGAGATAATGCAATTTGGCAACCGGCAATGTAATTAGCATGCCGAATATTACTTGGAATGTGAATTGGAACGAAATCGCCAATTGATAAGACCATTTTACAATATGGGCCCAAGTTAGAAGCAGAGCCTAAGGTGTAAATTATCGATAGTCCATATCTCGGAAACTATAAGAGATAATGTAATTTGGCAACCGGCAATGTAATTAGCATGCCGAATATTACTTGGAATGTGAATTGGAACGAAATCGCCAATAGATAAGACCATTTTACAATTTGGGCCCAAGTTAGAAGCAGAGCCTAAGGTTTAAATTATCGATAGTCCATATCTCGGAAACTATAAGAGATAGTGCAATTTGGCAACCGGCAATGTAATTAGCATGCCGAATATTACTTGGAATGTGAATTGCAACTAAATCGCCAATAGATAAGACCATTTTACAATTTGGGCCCAAGTTAGAAGCAGAGCCTAAGGTGTAAATTATCGATAGTCCATATCTCGGAAACTATAAGAGATAATGCAATTTGGCAACCGGCAATGTAATTAGCATGCCGAATATTACTTGGAATGTGAATTGGAACGAAATCGCCAATAGATAAGACCATTTTACAATTTGGGCCCAAGTTAGAAGCAGAGCCTAAGGTGTAAATTATCGATAGTCCATATCTCGGAAACTATAAGAGATAATGCAATTTCGCAACCGGCAAGGTAATTAGCATGCCGAATATCACTTGGAATGTGAATTGGGACGAAATCGCCAATAGATAAGACCATTTTACAATTTGGGCCCAAGTTAGAAGCAGAGCCTAAGGTGTAAATTATCGATAGTCCATATCTCGAAAACTATAAGAGATAATGCAATTTCGCAACCGGCAATGTAATTAGCATGCCGAATATTACTTGGAGTGTGAATTGGAACGAAATCGCCAATAGATAAGACCATTTTACAATTTGGGCCCAAGTTAGAAGCAGAGCCTAAGGTGTAAATTATCGATAGTCCATATCTCGGAAACTATAAGAGATAATGCAATTTGGCAACCGGCAATGTAATTAGCATGCCGAATATTACTTGGAATGTGAATTGGAACGAAATCGCCAATAGATAAGACCATTTTACAATTTGGGCCCAAGTTAGAAGCAGAGCCTAAGGTGTAAATTATCGATAGTCCATATCTCGGAAACTATAAGAGATAATGCAATTTGGCAACCGGCAATGTAATTAGCATGCCAAATATTACTTGGAATGTGAATTGGAACGAAATCGCCAATAGATAAGACCATTTTACAATTTGGGCCCAAGTTAGAAGCCGAGCCTAAGGTGTAAATTATCGATAGTCCATATCTCGGAAACTATAAGAGATAATGCAATTTGGCAACCGGCAATGTAATTAGCATGCCGAATATTACTTGGAATGTGAATTGCAACTAAATCGCCAATAGATAAGACCATTTTACAATTTGGGCCCAAGTTAGAAGCAGAGCCTAAGGTGTAAATTATCGATAGTCCATATCTCGGAAACTATAAGAGATAATGCAATTTGGCAACCGGCAATGTAATTAGCATGCCGAATATTACTTGGAATGTGAATTGGAACGAAATCGCCAATAGATAAAACCATTTTACAATTTGGGCCCAAGTTAGAAGCAGAGCCTAAGGTGTAAATTATCGATAGTCCATATCTCGGAAACTATAAGAGATAATGCAATTTGGCAACCGGCAATGTAATTAGCATGCCGAATATTACTTGGAATGTGAATTGGAACGAAATCGCCAATAGATAAGACCATTTTACAATTTGGGCCCAAGTTAGAAGCAGAGCCTAAGGTGTAAATTATTGATAGTCCATATCTCGGAAACTATAAGAGATAATGCAATTTCGCAACCGGCAATGTAATTAGCATGCCGAATATCACTTGGAATGTGAATTGGGACGAAATCGCCAATAGATAAGACCATTTTACAATTTGGGCCCAAGTTAGAAGCAGAGCCTAAGGTGTAAATTATCGATAGTCCATATCTCGGAAACTATAAGAGATAATGCAATTTGGCAACCAGCAATGTAATTAGCATGCCGAATATTACTTGGAATGTGAATTGGAACGAAATCGCCAATAGATAAGACCATTTTACAATTTGGGCCCAAGTTAGAAGCAGAGCCTAAGGTGTAAATTATCGATAGTCCATATCTCGGAAACTATAAGAGATAATGCAATTTGGCAACAGGCAATGTAATTAGCATGCCGAATATTACTTGGAATGTGAATTGGAACGAAATCGCCAATAGATAAGACCATTTTACAATTTGGGCCCAAGTTAGAAGCAGAGCCTAAGGTGTAAATTATCGATAGTCCATATCTCGGAAACTATAAGAGATAATGCAATTTGGCAACCGGCAATGTAATTAGCATGCCGAATATTACTTGGAATGTGAATTGGAACGAAATCGCCAATAGATAAGACCATTTTACAATTTGGGCCCAAGTTAGAAGCAGAGCCTAAGGTGTAAATTATCGATAGTCCATATCTCGGAAACTATAAGAGATAATGCAATTTGGCAACCGGCAATGTAATTAGCATGCCGAATATTACTTGGAATGTGAATTGGAACGAAATCGCCAATAGATAAGACCATTTTACAATTTGGGCCCAAGTTAGAAGCAGAGCCTAAGGTGTAAATTATCGATAGTCCATATCTCGGAAACTATAAGAGATAATGCAATTTCGCAACCGGCAATGTAATTAGCATGCCGAATATCACTTGGAATGTGAATTGGGACGAAATCGCCAATAGATAAGACCATTTTACAATTTGGGCCCAAGTTAGAAGCAGAGCCTAAGGTGTAAATTATCGATAGTCCATATCTCGGAAACTATAAGAGATAATGCAATTTCGCAACCGGCAATGTAATTAGCATGCCGAATATTACTTGGAGTGTGAATTGGAACGAAATCGCCAATAGATAAGACCATTTTACAATTTGGGCCCAAGTTAGAAGCAGAGCCTAAGGTGTAAATTATCGATAGTCCATATCTCGGAAACTATAAGAGATAATGCAATTTGGCAACCGGCAATGTAATTAGCATGCCGAATATTACTTGGAATGTGAATTGGAACGAAATCGCCAATAGATAAGACCATTTTACAATTTGGGCCCAAGTTAGAAGCAGAGCCTAAGGTGTAAATTATCGATAGTCCATATCTCGGAAACTATAAGAGATAATGCAATTTGGCAACCGGCAATGTAATTAGCATGCCAAATATTACTTGGAATGTGAATTGGAACGAAATCGCCAATAGATAAGACCATTTTACAATTTGGGCCCAAGTTAGAAGCAGAGCCTAAGGTGTAAATTATCGATAGTCCATATCTCGGAAACTATAAGAGATAATGCAATTTGGCAACCGGCAATGTAATTAGCATGCCGAATATTACTTGGAATGTGAATTGCAACTAAATCGCCAATAGATAAGACCATTTTACAATTTGGGCCCAAGTTAGAAGCAGAGCCTAAGGTGTAAATTATCGATAGTCCATATCTCGGAAACTATAAGAGATAATGCAATTTGGCAACCGGCAATGTAATTAGCATGCCGAATATTACTTGGAATGTGAATTGGAACGAAATCGCCAATAGATAAGACCATTTTACAATTTGGGCCCAAGTTAGAAGCAGAGCCTAAGGTGTAAATTATCGATAGTCCATATCTCGGAAACTATAAGAGATAATGCAATTTGGCAACCGGCAATGTAATTAGCATGCCGAATATTACTTGGAATGTGAATTGGAACGAAATCGCCAATAGATAAGACCATTTTACAATTTGGGCCCAAGTTAGAAGCAGAGCCTAAGGTGTAAATTATGGATAGTCCATATCTCGGAAACTATAAGAGATAATGCAATTTCGCAACCGGCAATGTAATTAGCATGCCGAATATCACTTGGAATGTGAATTGGGACGAAATCGCCAATAGATAAGACCATTTTACAATTTGGGCCCAAGTTAGAAGCAGAGCCTAAGGTGTAAATTATCGATAGTCCATATCTCGGAAACTATAAGAGATAATGCAATTTGGCAACCGGCAATGTAATTAGCATGCCGAATATTACTTGGAATGTGAATTGGAACGAAATCGCCAATAGATAAGACCATTTTACAATTTGGGCCCAAGTTAGAAGCAGAGCCTAAGGTGTAAATTATCGATAGTCCATATCTCGGAAACTATAAGAGATAATGCAATTTGGCAACAGGCAATATAATTAGCATGCCGAATATTACTTGGAATGTGAATTGGAACGAAATCGCCAATAGATAAGACCATTTTACAATTTGGGCCCAAGTTAGAAGCAGAGCCTAAGGTGTAAATTATCGATAGTCCATATCTCGGAAACTATAAGAGATAATGCAATTTGGCAACCGGCAATGTAATTAGCATGCCGAATATTACTTGGAATGTGAATTGGAACGAAATCGCCAATAGATAAGACCATTTTACAATTTGGGCCCAAGTTAGAAGCAGAGCCTAAGGTGTAAATTATCGATAGTCCATATCTCGGAAACTATAAGAGATAATGCAATTTGGCAACCGGCAATGTAATTAGCATGCCGAATATTACTTGGAATGTGAATTGGAACGAAATCGCCAATAGATAAGACCATTTTACAATTTGGGCCCAAGTTAGAAGCAGAGCCTAAGGTGTAAATTATCGATAGTCCATATCTCGGAAACTATAAGAGATAATGCAATTTCGCAACCGGCAATGTAATTAGCATGCCGAATATCACTTGGAATGTGAATTGGGACGAAATCGCCAGTAGATAAGACCATTTTACAATTTGGGCCCAAGTTAGAAGCAGAGCCTAAGGTGTAAATTATCGATAGTCCATATCTCGGAAACTATAAGAGATAATGCAATTTCGCAACCGGCAATGTAATTAGCATGCCGAATATTACTTGGAGTGTGAATTGGAACGAAATCGCCAATAGATAAGACCATTTTACAATTTGGGCCCAAGTTAGAAGCAGAGCCTAAGGTGTAAATTATCGATAGTCCATATCTCGGAAACTATAAGAGATAATGCAATTTGGCAACCGGCAATGTAATTAGCATGCCGAATATTACTTGGAATGTGAATTGGAACGAAATCGCCAATAGATAAGACCATTTTACAATTTGGGCCCAAGTTAGAAGCAGAGCCTAAGGTGTAAATTATCGATAGTCCATATCTCGGAAACTATAAGAGATAATGCAATTTGGCAACCGGCAATGTAATTAGCATGCCAAATATTACTTGGAATGTGAATTGGAACGAAATCGCCAATAGATAAGACCATTTTACAATTTGGGCCCAAGTTAGAAGCAGAGCCTAAGGTGTAAATTATCGATAGTCCATATCTCGGAAACTATAAGAGATAATGCAATTTGGCAACCGGCAATGTAATTAGCATGCCGAATATTACTTGGAATGTGAATTGCAACTAAATCGCCAATAGATAAGACCATTTTACAATTTGGGCCCAAGTTAGAAGCAGAGCCTAAGGTGTAAATTATCGATAGTCCATATCTCGGAAACTATAAGAGATAATGCAATTTGGCAACCGGCAATGTAATTAGCATGCCGAATATTACTTGGAATGTGAATTGGAACGAAATCGCCAATAGATAAGACCATTTTACAATTTGGGCCCAAGTTAGAAGCAGAGCCTAAGGTGTAAATTATCGATAGTCCATATCTCGGAAACTATAAGAGATAATGGAATTTGGCAACCGGCAATGTAATTAGCATGCCGAATATTACTTGGAATGTGAATTGGAACGAAATCGCCAATAGATAAAACCATTTTACAATTTGGGCCCAAGTTAGAAGCAGAGCCTAAGGTGTAAATTATCGATAGTCCATATCTCGGAAACTATAAGAGATAATGCAATTTGGCAACCGGCAATGTAATTAGCATGCCGAATATTACTTGGAATGTGAATTGGAACGAAATCGCCAATAGATAAGACCATTTTACAATTTGGGCCCAAGTTAGAAGCAGAGCCTAAGGTGTAAATTATCGATAGTCCATATCTCGGAAACTATAAGAGATAATGCAATTTGGCAACCGGCAATGTAATTAGCATGCCGAATATTACTTGGAATGGGAATTGGAACGAAATCGCCAATAGATAAGACCATTTTACAATTTGGGCCCAAGTTAGAAGCAGAGCCTAAGGTGTAAATTATCGATAGTCCATATCTCGGAAACTATAAGAGATAATGCAATTTGGCAACCGGCAATGTAATTAGCATGCCGAATATTACTTGGAATGTGAATTGGAACGAAATCGCCAATAGATAAGGCCATTTTACAATTTGGGCCCAAGTTAGAAGCAGAGCCTATGGTGTAAATTATCGATAGTCCATATCTCGGAAACTATAAGAGATAATGCAATTTGGCAACCGGCAATGTAATTAGCATGCCGAATATTACTTGGAATGTGAATTGGAACGAAATCGCCAATAGATAAGACCATTTTACAATTTGGGCCCAAGTTAGAAGCAGAGCCTAAGGTGTAAATTATCGATAGTCCATATCTCGGAAACTATAAGAGTTATTGCAATTTGGCAACCGGCAATGTAATTAGCATGCCGAATATTACTTCGAATGTGAATTGGATCGAAATCGCCAATAGATAAGACCATTTTACAATTTGGGCCCAAGTTAGAAGCAGAGCCTAAGGTGTAAATTATCGATAGTCCATATCTCGGAAACTATAAGAGATAATGCAATTTGGCAACCGGCAATGTAATTAGCATGCCGAATATTACTTGGAATGTGAATTGGAACGAAATCGCCAATAGATAAGACCATTTTACAATTTGGGCCCAAGTTAGAAGCAGAGCCTAATGTGTAAATTATCGATAGTCCATATCTCGGAAACTATAAGAGATAATGCAATTTGGCAACCGGCAATGTAATTAGCATGCCGAATATTACTTGGAATGTGAATTGGAACGAAATCGCCAATAGATAAGACCATTTTACAATTTGGGCCCAAGTTAGAAGCAGAGCCTAAGGTGTAAATTATTGATAGTCCATATCTCGGAAACTATAAGAGATAAGGCAATTTCGCAACCGGCAATGTAATTAGCATGCCGAATATCACTTGGAATGTGAATTGGGACGAAATCGCCAATAGATAAGACCATTTTACAATTTGGGCCCAAGTTAGAAGCAGAGCCTAAGGTGTAAATTATCGATAGTCCATATCTCGGAAACTATAAGAGATAATGCAATTTGGCAACCGGCAATGTAATTAGCATGCCGAATATTATTTGGAATGTGAATTGGAACGAAATCGCCAATAGATAAGACCATTTTACAATTTGGGCCCAAGTTAGAAGCAGAGCCTAAGGTGTAAATTATCGATAGTCCATATCTCGGAAACTATAAGAGATAATGTAATTTGGCAACCGGCAATGTAATTAGCATGCCGAATATTACTTGGAATGTGAATTGGAACGAAATCGCCAATAGGTAAGACCATTTTACAATTTGGGCCCAAGTTAGAAGCAGAGCCTAAGGTGTAAATTATCGATAGTCCATATCTCGGAAACTATAAGAGATAATTCAATTTGGCAACCGACAATGTAATTAGCATGCCGAATATTACTTGGAATGTGAATTGGAACGAAATCGCCAATAGATAAGACCATTTTACAATTTGGGCCCAAGTTAGAAGCAGAGCCTAAGGTGTAAATTATCGATAGTCCATATCTCGGAAACTATAAGAGATAATGCAATTTGGCAACCGGCAATGTAATTAGCATGCCGAATATTACTTGGAATGTGAATTGGAACGAAATCGCCAATAGATAAGACCATTTTACAATTTGGGCCCAAGTTAGAAGCAGAGCCTAATGTGTAAATTATCGATAGTCCATATCTCGGAAACTATAAGAGATAATGCAATTTGGCAACCGGCAATGTAATTAGCATGCCGAATATTACTTGGAATGTGAATTGGAACGAAATCGCCAATAGATAAGACCATTTTACAATTTGGGCCCAAGTTAGAAGCAGAGCCTAAGGTGTAAATTATTGATAGTCCATATCTCGGAAACTATAAGAGATAATGCAATTTCGCAACCGGCAATGTAATTAGCATGCCGAATATCACTTGGAATGTGAATTGGGACGAAATCGCCAATAGATAAGACCATTTTACAATTTGGGCCCAAGTTAGAAGCAGAGCCTAAGGTGTAAATTATCGATAGTCCATATCTCGGAAACTATAAGAGATAATGCAATTTGGCAACCGGCAATGTAATTAGCATGCCGAATATTACTTGGAATGTGAATTGGAACGAAATCGCCAATAGATAAGACCATTTTACAATTTGGGCCCAAGTTAGAAGCAGAGCCTAAGGTGTAAATTATCGATAGTCCATATCTCGGAAACTATAAGAGATAATGCAATTTGGCAACCGGCAATGTAATTAGCATGCCGAATATTACTTGGAATGTGAAT
Source organism: Rhynchophorus ferrugineus (assembly GCF_030347505.1). NCBI lineage: Eukaryota > Metazoa > Arthropoda > Insecta > Coleoptera > Curculionidae > Rhynchophorus > Rhynchophorus ferrugineus. Next base: position 61,721 of record NW_027472906.1, read on the forward strand.
TGGAACGAAATCGCCAATAGGTAAGACCATTTTACAATTTGGGCCCAAGTTAGAAGCAGAGCCTAAGGTGTAAATTATCGATAGTCCATATCTCGGAAACTATAAGAGATAATTCAATTTGGCAACCGACAATGTAATTAGCATGCCGAATATTACTTGGAATGTGAATTGGAACGAAATCGCCAATAGATAAGACCATTTTACAATTTGGGCCCAAGTTAGAAGCAGAGCCTAAGGTGTAAATTATCGATAGTCCATATCTCGGAAACTATAAGAGATAATGCAATTTGGCAACCGGCAATGTAATTAGCATGCCGAATATTACTTGGAATGTGAATTGGAACGAAATCGCCAATAGATAAGACCATTTTACAATTTGGGCCCAAGTTAGAAGCAGAGCCTAAGGTGTAAATTATCGATAGTCCATATCTCGGAAACTATAAGAGATAATGCAATTTGGCAACCGGCAATGTAATTAGCATGCCGAATATTACTTGGAATGTGAATTGGAACGAAATCGCCAATAGATAAGACCATTTTACAATTTGGGCCCAAGTTAGAAGCAGAGCCTAAGGTGTAAATTATCGATAGTCCATATCTCGGAAACTATAAGAGATAATGCAATTTGGCAACCGGCAATGTAATTAGCATGCCGAATATTAATTGGAATGTGAATTGGAACGAAATCGCCAATAGATAAGACCATTTTACAATTTGGGCCCAAGTTAGAAGCAGAGCCTAAGGTGTAAATTATCGATAGTCCATATCTCGGAAACTATAAGAGATAATGCAATTTGGCAACCGGCAATGTAATTAGCATGCCGAATATTACTTGGAATGTGAATTGGAACGAAATCGCCAATAGGTAAGACCATTTTACAATTTGGGCCCAAGTTAGAAGCAGAGCCTATGGTGTAAATTATCGATAGTCCATATCTCGGAAACTATAAGAGATAATGCAATTTGGCAACCGGCAATGTAATTAGCATGCCCAATATTACTTGGAATGTGAATTGGAACGAAATCGCCAATAGATAAGGCCATTTTACAATTTGGGCCCAAGTTAGAAGCAGAGCCTAAGGTGTAAATTATCGATAGTCCATATCTCGGAAACTATAAGAGATAATTCAATTTGGCAACCGGCAATGTAATTAGCATGCCGAATATTACTTGGAATGTGAATTGGAACGAAATCGCCAATAGATAAGACCATTTTACAATTTGGGCCCAAGTTAGAAGCAGAGCCTAAGGTGTAAATTATCGATAGTCCATATCTCGGAAACTATAAGAGATAATGCAATTTGGCAACCGGCAATGTAATTAGCATGCCGAATATTACTTGGAATGTGAATTGGAACGAAATCGCCAATAGATAAGACCATTTTACAATTTTTGAGCAAGTTAGAAGCAGAGCCTAAGGTGCAAATTATCGATAGTCCATATCTCGGAAACTATAACAGATAATGCAATTTCGCAACCGGCAATGTAATTAGCATGCCGAATATCACTTGGAATGTGAATTGGGACGAAATCGCCAATAGATAAGACCATTTTACAATTTGGGCCCAAGTTAGAAGCAGAGCCTAAGGTGTAAATTATCGATAGTCCATATCTCGGAAACTATAAGAGATAATGCAATTTGGCAACCGGCAATGTAATTAGCATGCCGAATATTACTTGGAATGTGAATTGGAACGAAATCGCCAATAGATAAGACCATTTTACAATTTGGGCCCAAGTTAGAAGCAGAGCCTAAGGTGTAAATTATCGATAGTCCATATCTCGGAAACTATAAGAGATAATGCAATTTGGCAACCGGCAATGTAATTAGCATGCCGAATATTACTTGGAATGTGAATTGGAACGGAATCGCCAATAGGTAAGACCATTTTACAATTTGGGCCCAAGTTAGAAGCAGAGCCTAAGGTGTAAATTATCGATAGTCCATATCTCGGAAACTATAAGAGATAATTCAATTTGGCAACCGGCAATGTAATTAGCATGCCGAATATTACTTGGAATGTGAATTGGAACGAAATCGCCAATAGATAAGACCATTTTACAATTTGGGCCCAAGTTAGAAGCAGAGCCTAAGGTGTAAATTATCGATAGTCCATATCTCGGAAACTATAAGAGATAATGCAATTTGGCAACCGGCAATGTAATTAGCATGCCGAATATTACTTGGAATGTGAATTGGAACGAAATCGCCAATAGATAAGACCATTTTACAATTTGGGAGCAAGTTAGAAGCAGAGCCTAAGGTGCAAATTATCGATAGTCCATATCTCGGAAACTATAAGAGATAATGCAATTTCGCAACCGGCAATGTAATTAGCATGCCGAATATCACTTGGAATGTGAATTGGGACGAAATCGCCAATAGATAAGACCATTTTACAATTTGGGCCCAAGTTAGAAGCAGAGCCTAAGGTGTAAATTATCGATAGTCCATATCTCGGAAACTATAAGAGATAATGCAATTTGGCAAACGGCAATGTAATTAGCATGCCGAATATTACTTGGAATGTGAATTGGAAGGAAATCGCCAATAGATAAGACCATTTTACAATTTGGGCCCAAGTTAGAAGCAGAGCCTAAGGTGTAAATTATCGATAGTCCATATCTCGGAAACTATAAGAGATAATGCAATTTGGCAACCGGCAATGTAATTAGCATGCCGAATATTACTTGGAATGTGAATTGGAACGGAATCGCCAATAGGTAAGGCCATTTTACAATTTGGGCCCAAGTTAGAAGCAGAGCCTAAGGTGTAAATTATCGATAGTCCATATCTCGGAAACTATAAGAGATAATGCAATTTTGAAACCGGCAATGTAATTAGCATGCCGAATATTACTTGGAATGTGAATTGGAACGAAATCGCCAATAGATAAGACCATTTTACAATTTGGGCCCAAGTTAGAAGCAGAGCCTAAGGTGTAAATTATCGATAGTCCATATCTCGGAAACCATAAGAGATAATGCAATTTCGCAACCGGCAATGTAATTAGCATGCCGAATATTACTTGGAGTGTGAATTGGAACGAAATCGCCAATAGATAAGACCATTTTACAATTTGGGCCCAAGTTAGAAGCAGAGCCTAAGGTGTAAATTATCGATAGTCCATATCTCGGAAACTATAAGAGATAATGCAATTTGGCAACCGGCAATGTAATTAGCATGCCGAATATTACTTGGAATGTGAATTGGAACGAAATCGCCAATAGATAAGACCATTTTACAATTTGGGCCCAAGTTAGAAGCAGAGCCTAAGGTGTAAATTATCGATAGTCCATATCTCGGAAACTATAAGAGATAATGCAATTTGGCAACCGGCAATGTAATTAGCATGCCGAATATTACTTGGAATGTGAATTGGAACGAAATCGCCAATAGATAAGACCATTTTACAATTTGGGCCCAAGTTAGAAGCAGAGACTAAGGTGTAAATTATCGATAGTCCATATCTCGGAAGCTATAAGAGATAATGTAATTTGGCAACCGGCAATGTAATTAGCATGCCGAATATTACTTGGAATGTGAATTGCAACTAAATCGCCAATAGATAAGACCATTTTACAATTTGGGCCCAAGTTAGAAGCAGAGCCTAAGGTGTAAATTATCGATAGTCCATATCTCGGAAACTATAAGAGATAATGCAATTTGGCAACCGGCAATGTAATTAGCATGCCGAATATTACTTGGAATGTGAATTGGAACGAAATCGCCAATAGATAAGACCATTTTACAATTTGGGCCCAAGTTAGAAGCAGAGCCTAAGGTGTAAATTATCGATAGTCCATATCTCGGAAACTATAAGAGATAATGCAATTTGGCAACCGGTAATGTAATTAGCATGCCGAATATTACTTGGAATGTGAATTGGAACGAAATCGCCAATAGATAAGACCATTTTACAATTTGGGCCCAAGTTAGAAGCAGAGCCTAAGGTGTAAATTATCGATAGTCCATATCTCGGAAACTATAAGAGATAATGCAATTTGGCAACCGGCAATGTAATTAGCATGCCGAATATTACTTGGAATGTGAATTGGAACGAAATCGCCAATAGATAAGACCATTTTACAATTTGGGCCCTAGTTAGAAGCAGAGCCTAAGGTGTAAATTATTGATAGTCCATATCTCGGAAACTATAAGAGATAATGCAATTTCGCAACCGGCAATGTAATTAGCATGCCGAATATCACTTGGAATGTGAATTGGGACTAAATCGCCAATAGATAAGACCATTTTACAATTTGGGCCCAAGTTAGAAGCAGAGCATAAGGTGTAAATTATCGATAGTCCATATCTCGGAAACTATAAGAGATAATGCAATTTGGCAACCGGCAATGTAATTAGCATGCCGAATATTACTTGGAATGTGAATTGGAACGAAATCGCCAATAGATAAGACCATTTTACAATTTGGGCCCAAGTTAGAAGCAGAGCCTAAGGTGTAAATTATCGATAGTCCATATCTCGGAAACTATAAGAGATAATGCAATTTGGCAACCGGCAATGTAATTAGCATGCCGAATATTACTTGGAATGTGAATTGGAACGAAATCGCCAATAGATAAGACCATTTTACAATTTGGGCCCAAGTTAGAAGCAGAGCCTAAGGTGTAAATTATCGATAGTCCATATCTCGGAAACTATAAGAGATAATGCAATTTGGCAACCGGTAATGTAATTAGCATGCCGAATATTACTTGGAATGTGAATTGGAACGAAATCGCCAATAGATAAGACCATTTTACAATTTGGGCCCAAGTTAGAAGCAGAGCCTAAGGTGTAAATTATCGATAGTCCATATCTCGGAAACTATAAGAGATAATGCAATTTCGCAACCGGCAATGTAATTAGCATGCCGAATATTACTTGGAATGTGAATTGCAACTAAATCGCCAATAGATAAGACCATTTTACAATTTGGGCCCAAGTTAGAAGCAGAGCCTAAGGTGTAAATTATTGATAGTCCATATCTCGGAAACTATAAGAGATAATGCAATTTCGCAACCGGCAATGTAATTAGCATGCCGAATATCACTTGGAATGTGAATTGGGACGAAATCGCCAATAGATAAGACCATTTTACAATTTGGGCCCAAGTTAGAAGCAGAGCCTTAGGTGTAAATTATCGATAGCCCATATCTCGGAAACTATAAGAGATAATGCAATTTGGCAACCGGCAATGTAATTAGCATGCCGAATATTACTTGGAATGTGAATTGGAACGAAATCGCCAATAGATAAGACCATTTTACAATTTGGGCCCAAGTTAAAAGAGCCTAAGGTGTAAATTATCGATAGTCCATATCTCGGAAACTATAAGAGATAATGCAATTTGGCAACCGGCAATGTAATTAGCATGCCGAATATTACTTGGAATGTGAATTGGAACGAAATCGCCAATAGATAAGACCATTTTACAATTTGGGCCCAAGTTAGAAGCAGAGCCTAAGGTGTAAATTATCGATAGTCCATATCTCGGAAACTATTAGAGATAATGCAATTTCGCAACCGGCAATGTAATTAGCATGCCGAATATTACTTGGAGTGTGAATTGGAACGAAATCGCCAATAGATAAGACCATTTTACAATTTGGGCCCAAGTTAGAAACAGAGCCTAAGGTGTAAATTATCGATAGTCCATATCTCGGAAACTATAAGAGATAATGCAATTTGGCAAACGGCAATGTAATTAGCATGCCGAATATTACTTGGAATGTGAATTGGAACGAAATAGCCAATAGATAAGACCATTTTACAATTTGGGCCCAAGTTAGAAGCAGAGCCTAAAGTGTAAATTATCGATAGTCCATATCTCGGAAACTATAAGAGATAATGCAATTTGGCAACCGGCAATGTAATTAGCATGCCGAATATTACTTGGAATGTGAATTGGAACGAAATCGCCAATAGATAAGACCATTTTACAATTTGGGTCCAAGTTAGAAGCAGAGCCTAAGGTGTAAATTATCGATAGTCCATATCTCAGAAACTATAAGAGATAATGCAATTTGACAACCGGCAATGTAATTAGCATGCCGAATATTACTTGGAATGTGAATTGCAACTAAATCGCCAATAGATAAGACCATATTACAATTTGGGCCCAAGTTAGAAGCAGAGCCTAAGGTGTAAATTATCGATAGTCCATATCTCGGAAACTATAAGAGATAATGCAATTTGGTAACCGGCAATGTAATTAGCATGCCGAATATTACTTGGAATGTGAATTGGAACGAAATCGCCAATAGATAAGACCATTTTACAATTTGGGCCCAAGTTAGAAGCAGAGCCTAAGGTGTAAATTATCGATAGTCCATATCTCGGAAACTATAAGAGATAATGCAATTTGGCAACCGGCAATGTAATTAGCATGCCGAATATTACTTGGAATGTGAATTGGAACGAAATCGCCAATAGATAAGACCATTTTACAATTTGGGCCCAAGTTAGAAGCAGAGCCTAAGGTGTAAATTATCGATAGTCCATATCTCGGAAACTATAAGAGATAATGCAATTTGGCAACCGGCAATGTAATTAGCATGCCGAATATTACTTGGAATGTGAATTGCAACTAAATCGCCAATAGATAAGACCATTTTACAATTTGGGCCCAAGTTAGAAGCAGAGCCTAAGGTGTAAATTATCGATAGTCCATATCTCGGAAACTATAAGAGATAATGCAATTTGGCAACCGGCAATGTAATTAGCATGCCGAATATTACTTGGAATGTGAATTGGAACGAAATCGCCAATAGATAAGACCATTTTACAATTTGGGCCCAAGTTAGAAGCAGAGCCTAAGGTGTAAATTATCGATAATCCATATCTCGGAAACTATAAGAGATAATGCAATTTCGCAACCGGCAATGTAATTAGCATGCCGAATATCACTTGGAATGTGAATTGGGACGAAATCGCCAATAGATAAGACCATTTTACAATTTGGGCCCAAGTTAGAAGCAGAGCCTAAGGTGTAAATTATCGATAGTCCATATCTCGGAAACTATAAGAGATAATGCAATTTGGCAACCGGCAATGAAATTAGCATGCCGAATATTACTTGGAATGTGAATTGGAACGAAATCGCCAATAGGTAAGACCATTTTACAATTTGGGCCCAAGTTAGAAGCAGAGCCTAAGGTGTAAATTATCGATAGTCCATATCTCGGAAACTATAAGAGATAATTCAATTTGGCAACCGGCAATGTAATTAGCATGCCGAATATTACTTGGAATGTGAATTGGAACGAAATCGCCAATAGATAAGACCATTTTACAATTTGGGCCCAAGTTAGAAGCAGAGCCTGAGATGTAAATTATCGATAGTCCATATCTCGGAAACTATAAGAGATAATGCAATTTGGCAACCGGCAATGTAATTAGCATGCCGAATATTACTTGGAATGTGAATTGGAACGAAATCGCCAATAGATAAGACCATTTTACAATTTGGGCCCAAGTTAGAAGCAGAGCCTAAGGTGTAAATTATCGATAGTCCATATCTCGGAAACTATAAGAGATAATGCAATTTGGCAACCGGCAATGTAATTAGCATGCCGAATATTACTTGGAATGTGAATTGGAACGAAATCGCCAATAGATAAGACCATTTTACAATTTGGGCCCAAGTTAGAAGCAGAGCCTATGGTGTAAATTATCGATAGTCCATATCTCGGAAACTATAAGAGATAATGCAATTTGGCAACCGGCAATGTAATTAGCATGCCGAATATTACTTGGAATGTGAATTGGAACGAAATCGCCAATAGATAAGACCATTTTACAATTTGGGCCCAAGTTAGAAGCAGAGCCTAAGGTGTAAATTATCGATAGTCCATATCTCGGAAACTATAAGAGTTAATGCAATTTGGCAACCGGCAATGTAATTAGCATGCCGAATATTACTTGGAATGTGAATTGGAACGAAATCGCCAATAGATAAGACCATTTTACAATTTGGGCCCAAGTTAGAAGCAGAGCCTAATGTGTAAATTATCGATAGTCCATATCTCGGAAACTATAAGAGATAATGCAATTTGGCAACCGGCAATGTAATTAGCATGCCGAATATTACTTGGAATGTGAATTGGAACGAAATTGCCAATAGATAAGACCATTTTACAATTTGGGCCCAAGTTAGAAGCAGAGCCTAAGGTGTAAATTATCGATAGTCCATATCTCTGAAACTATAAGAGATAATGCAATTTCGCAACCGGCAATGTAATTAGCATGCCGAATATTACTTGGAATGTGAATTGGGACGAAATCGCCAATAGATAAGGCCATTTTACAATTTGGGCCCAAGTTAGAAGCAGAGCCTAAGGTGTAAATTATCGATAGTCCATATCTCGGAAACTATAAGAGATAATGCAATTTGACAACCGGCAATGTAATTAGCATGCCGAATATTACTTGGAATGTGAATAGCAACTAAATCGCCAATAGATATGACCATATTACAATTTGGGCCCAAGTTAGAAGCAGAGCCTAAGGTATAAATTATCGATAGTCCATATCTCGGAAACTATAAGAGATAATGCAATTTGGCAACCGGCAATGTAATTAGCATGCCGAATATTACTTGGAATGTGAATTGGAACGAAATCGCCAATAGATAAGACCATTTTACAATTTGGGCCCAAGTTAGAAGCAGAGCCTAAGGTGTAAATTATCGATAGTCCATATCTCGGAAACTATAAGAGATAATGCAATTTGGCAACCGGCAATGTAATTAGCATGCCGAATATTACTTGGAATGTGAATTGGAACGAAATCGCCAATAGATAAGACCATTTTACAATTTGGGCCCAAGTTAGAAGCAGAGCCTAAGGTGTAAATTATCGATAGTCCATACCTCGGAAACTATAAGAGATAATGCAATTTGGCAACCGGCAATGTAATTAGCATGCCGAATATTACTTGGAATGTGAATTGCAACTAAATCGCCAATAGATAAGACCATTTTACAATTTGGGCCCAAGTTAGAAGCAGAGCCTAAGGTGTAAATTATCGATAGTCCATATCTCGGAAACTATAAGAGATAATGCAATTTGGCAACCGGCAATGTAATTAGCATGCCGAATATTACTTGGAATGTGAATTGGAACGAAATCGCCAATAGATAAGACCATTTTACAATTTGGGCCCAAGTTAGAAGCAGAGCCTAAGGTGTAAATTATCGATAATCCATATCTCGGAAACTATAAGAGATAATGCAATTTCGCAACCGGCAATGTAATTAGCATGCCGAATATCACTTGGAATGTGAATTGGGACGAAATCGCCAATATATAAGACCATTTTACAATTTGGGCCCAAGTTAGAAGCAGAGCCTAAGGTGTAAATTATCGATAGTCCATATCTCGGAAACTATAAGAGATAATGCAATTTGGCAACCGGCAATGTAATTAGCATGCCGAATATTACTTGGAATGTGAATTGGAACGAAATCGCCAATAGATAAGACCATTTTACAATTTGGGCCAAGTTAGAAGCAGAGCCTAAGGTGTAAATTATCGATAGTCCATATCTCGGAAACTATAAGAGATAATGCAATTTGGCAACCGGCAATGTAATTAGCATGCCGAATATTACTTGGAATGTGAATTGGAACGAAATCGCCAATAGGTAAGACCATTTTACAATTTGGGCCCAAGTTAGAAGCAGAGCCTAAGGTGTAAATTATCGATAGTCCATATCTCGGAAACTATAAGAGATAATTCAATTTGGCAACCGGCAATGTAATTAGCATGCCGAATATTACTTGGAATGTGAATTGGAACGAAATCGCCAATAGATAAGACCATTTTACAATTTGGGCCCAAGTTAGAAGCAGAGCCTAAGGTGTAAATTATCGATAGTCCATATCTCTGAAACTATAAGAGATAATGCAATTTCGCAACCGGCAATGTAATTAGCATGCCGAATATTACTTGGAATGTGAATTGGGACGAAATCGCCAATAGATAAGGCCATTTTACAATTTGGGCCCAAGTTAGAAGCAGAGCCTAAGGTGTAAATTATCGATAGTCCATATCTCGGAAACTATAAGAGATAATGCAATTTGACAACCGGCAATGTAATTAGCATGCCGAATATTACTTGGAATGTGAATAGCAACTAAATCGCCAATAGATATGACCATATTACAATTTGGGCCCAAGTTAGAAGCAGAGCCTAAGGTATAAATTATCGATAGTCCATATCTCGGAAACTATAAGAGATAATGCAATTTGGCAACCGGCAATGTAATTAGCATGCCGAATATTACTTGGAATGTGAATTGGAACGAAATCGCCAATAGATAAGACCATTTTACAATTTGGGCCCAAGTTAGAAGCAGAGCCTAAGGTGTAAATTATCGATAGTCCATATCTCGGAAACTATAAGAGATAATGCAATTTGGCAACCGGCAATGTAATTAGCATGCCGAATATTACTTGGAATGTGAATTGGAACGAAATCGCCAATAGATAAGACCATTTTACAATTTGGGCCCAAGTTAGAAGCAGAGCCTAAGGTGTAAATTATCGATAGTCCATACCTCGGAAACTATAAGAGATAATGCAATTTGGCAACCGGCAATGTAATTAGCATGCCGAATATTACTTGGAATGTGAATTGCAACTAAATCGCCAATAGATAAGACCATTTTACAATTTGGGCCCAAGTTAGAAGCAGAGCCTAAGGTGTAAATTATCGATAGTCCATATCTCGGAAACTATAAGAGATAATGCAATTTGGCAACCGGCAATGTAATTAGCATGCCGAATATTACTTGGAATGTGAATTGGAACGAAATCGCCAATAGATAAGACCATTTTACAATTTGGGCCCAAGTTAGAAGCAGAGCCTAAGGTGTAAATTATCGATAATCCATATCTCGGAAACTATAAGAGATAATGCAATTTCGCAACCGGCAATGTAATTAGCATGCCGAATATCACTTGGAATGTGAATTGGGACGAAATCGCCAATATATAAGACCATTTTACAATTTGGGCCCAAGTTAGAAGCAGAGCCTAAGGTGTAAATTATCGATAGTCCATATCTCGGAAACTATAAGAGATAATGCAATTTGGCAACCGGCAATGTAATTAGCATGCCGAATATTACTTGGAATGTGAATTGGAACGAAATCGCCAATAGATAAGACCATTTTACAATTTGGGCCCAAGTTAGAAGCAGAGCCTAAGGTGTAAATTATCGATAGTCCATATCTCGGAAACTATAAGAGATAATGCAATTTGGCAACCGGCAATGTAATTAGCATGCCGAATATTACTTGGAATGTGAATTGGAACGAAATCGCCAATAGGTAAGACCATTTTACAATTTGGGCCCAAGTTAGAAGCAGAGCCTAAGGTGTAAATTATCGATAGTCCATATCTCGGAAACTATAAGAGATAATTCAATTTGGCAACCGGCAATGTAATTAGCATGCCGAATATTACTTGGAATGTGAATTGGAACGAAATCGCCAATAGATAAGACCATTTTACAATTTGGGCCCAAGTTAGAAGCAGAGCCTGAGGTGTAAATTATCGATAGTCCATATCTCGGAAACTATAAGAGATAATGCAATTTGGCAACCGGCAATGTAATTAGCATGCCGAATATTACTTGGAATGTGAATTGGAACGAAATCGCCAATAAATAAGGCCATTTTACAATTTGGGCCCAAGTTAGAAGCAGAGCCTAAGGTGTAAATTATCGATAGTCCATATCTCGGAAACTATAAGAGATAATGCAATTTGGCAACCGGCAATGTAATTAGCATGCCGAATATTACTTGGAATGTGAATTGGAACGAAATCGCCAATAGATAAGACCATTTTACAATTTGGGCCCAAGTTAGAAGCAGAGCCTAAGGTGTAAATTATCGATAGTCCATATCTCTGAAACTATAAGAGATAATGCAATTTCGCAACCGGCAATGTAATTAGCATGCCGAATATTATTTGGAATGTGAATTGGGACGAAATCGCCAATAGATAAGGCCATTTTACAATTTGGGCCCAAGTTAGAAGCAGAGCCTAAGGTGTAAATTATCGATAGTCCATATCTCGGAAACTATAAGAGATAATGCAATTTGGCAACCGGCAATGTAATTAGCATGCCGAATATTACTTGGAATGTGAATTGGAACGAAATCGCCAATAGATAAGACCATTTTACAATTTGGGCCCAAGTTAGAAGCAGAGCCTAAGGTGTAAATTATTGATAGTCCATATCTCGGAAACTATAAGAGATAATGCAATTTGGCAACCGGCAATGTAATTAGCATGCCGAATATTACTTGGAATGTGAATTGGAACGAAATCGCCAATAGATAAGACCATTTTACAATTTGGACCCAAGTTAGAAGCAGAGCCTAAGGTGTAAATTATCGATAGTCCATATCTCGGAAACTATAAGAGATAATGCAATTTGGCAACCGGCAATGTAATTAGCATGCCGAATATTACTTGGAATGTGAATTGGAACGAAATCGCCAATAGATAAGACCATTTTACAATTTGGGCCCAAGTTAGAAACAGAGCCTAAGGTGTAAATTATTGATAGTCCATATCTCGGAAACTATAAGAGATAATGCAATTTCGCAACCGGCAATGTAATTAGCATGCCGAATATCACTTGGAATGTGAATTGGGACGAAATCGCCAATAGATAAGACCATTTTACAATTTGGGCCCAAGTTAGAAGCAGAGCCTAAGGTGTAAATTATCGATAGTCCATATCTCGGAAACTATAAGAGATAATGCAATTTGGCAACCGGCAATGTAATTAGCATGCCGAATATTACTTGGAATGTGAATTGGAACGAAATCGCCAATAGATAAGACCATTTTACAATTTGGGCCCAAGTTAGAAGCAGAGCCTAAGGTGTAAATTATCGATAGTCCATATCTCGGAAACTATAAGAGATAATGCAATTTCGCAACCGGCAATGTAATTAGCATGCCGAATATTACTTGGACTGTGAATTGGAACGAAATCGCCAATAGGTAAGACCATTTTACAATTTGGGCCCAAGTTAGAAGCAGAGCCTAAGGTGTAAATTATCGATAGTCCATATCTCGGAAACTATAAGAGATAATTCAATTTGGCAACCGGCAATGTAATTAGCATGCCGAATATTACTTGGAATGTGAATTGGAACGAAATCGCCAATAGATAAGACCATTTTACAATTTGGGCCCAAGTTAGAAGCAGAGCCTAAGGTGTAAATTATCGATAGTCCATATCTCGGAAACTATAAGAGATAATTCAATTTGGCAACCGGCAATGTAATTAGCATGCCGAATACTACTTGGAATGTGAATTGGAACGAAATCGCCAATAGATAAGACCATTTTACAATTTGGGCCCAAGTTAGAAGCAGAGCCTAAGGTGTAAATTATCGATAGTCCATATCTCGGAAACTATAAGAGATAATGCAATTTGGCAACCGGCAATGTAATTAGCATGCCGAATATTACTTGGAATGTGAATTGGAACGAAATCGCCAATAGATAAGACCATTTTACAATTTGGGCCCAAGTTAGAAGCAGAGCCTAAGGTGTAAATTATCGATAGTCCATAACTCGGACACTATAAGAGATAATGCAATTTGGCAACCGGCAATGTAATTAGCATGCCGAATATTACTTGGAATGTGAATTGGAACGAAATCGCCAATAGATAAGGCCATTTTACAATTTGGGCCCAAGTTAGAAGCAGAGCCTATGGTGTAAATTATCGATAGTCCATATCTCGGAAACTATAAGAGATAATGCAATTTGGCAACCGGCAATGTAATTAGCATGCCGAATATTACTTGGAATGTGAATTGGAACGAAATCGCCAATAGATAAGACCATTTTACAATTTGGGCCCAAGTTAGAAGCAGAGCCTAAGGTGTAAATTATCGATAGTCCATATCTCGGAAACTATAAGAGTTATTGCAATTTGGCAACCGGCAATGTAATTAGCATGCCGAATATTACTTCGAATGTGAATTGGATCGAAATCGCCAATAGATAAGGCCATTTTACAATTTGGGCCCAAGTTAGAAGCAGAGCCTAAGGTGTAAATTATCGATAGTCCATATCTCGGAAACTATAAGAGATAATGCAATTTGGCAACCGGCAATGTAATTAGCATGCCGAATATTACTTGGAATGTGAATTGGAACGAAATCGCCAATAGATAAGACCATTTTACAATTTGGGCCCAAGTTAGAAGCAGAGCCTAATGTGTAAATTATCGATAGTCCATATCTCGGAAACTATAAGAGATAATGCAATTTGGCAACCGGCAATGTAATTAGCATGCCGAATATTACTTGGAATGTGAATTGGAACGAAATCGCCAATAGATAAGACCATTTTACAATTTGGGCCCAAGTTAGAAGCAGAGCCTAAGGTGTAAATTATTGATAGTCCATATCTCGGAAACTATAAGAGATAATGCAATTTCGCAACCGGCAATGTAATTAGCATGCCGAATATCACTTGGAATGTGAATTGGGACGAAATCGCCAATAGATAAGACCATTTTACAATTTGGGCCCAAGTTAGAAGCAGAGCCTATGGTGTAAATTATCGATAGTCCATATCTCGGAAACTATAAGAGATAATGCAATTTGGCAACCGGCAATGTAATTAGCATGCCGAATATTACTTGGAATGTGAATTGGAACGAAATCGCCAATAGATAAGACCATTTTACAATTTGGGCCCAAGTTAGAAGCAGAGCCTAAGGTGTAAATTATCGATAGTCCATATCTCGGAAACTATAAGAGATAATGCAATTTGGCAACCGGCAATGTAATTAGCATGCCGAATATTACTTGGAATGTGAATTGGAACGAAATCGCCAATAGGTAAGACCATTTTACAATTTGGGCCCAAGTTAAAAGCAGAGCCTAAGGTGTAAATTATCGATAGTCCATATCTCGGAAACTATAAGAGATAATTCAATTTGGCAACCGACAATGTAATTAGCATGCCGAATATTACTTGGAATGTGAATTGGAACGAAATCGCCAATAGATAAGACCATTTTACAATTTGGGCCCAAGTTAGAAGCAGAGCCTAAGGTGTAAATTATCGATAGTCCATATCTCGGAAACTATAAGAGATAATGCAATTTGGCAACCGGCAATGTAATTAGCATGCCGAATATTACTTGGAATGTGAATTGGAACGAAATCGCCAATAGATAAGACCATTTTACAATTTGGGCCCAAGTTAGAAGCAGAGCCTAATGTGTAAATTATCGATAGTCCATATCTCGGAAACTATAAGAGATAATGCAATTTGGCAACCGGCAATGTAATTAGCATGCCGAATATTACTTGGAATGTGAATTGGAAGGAAATCGCCAATAGGTAAGACCATTTTACAATTTGGGCCCAAGTTAGAAGCAGAGCCTAAGGTGTAAATTATTGATAGTCCATATCTCGGAAACTATAAGAGATAATGCAATTTCGCAACCGGCAATGTAATTAGCATGCCGAATATCACTTGGAATGTGAATTGGGACGAAATCGCCAATAGATAAGACCATTTTACAATTTGGGCCCAAGTTAGAAGCAGAGCCTAAGGTGTAAATTATCGATAGTCCATATCTCGGAAACTATAAGAGATAATGCAATTTGGCAACCGGCAATGTAATTAGCATGCCGAATATTACTTGGAATGTGAATTGGAACGAAATCGCCAATAGATAAGACCATTTTACAATTTGGGCCCAAGTTAGAAGCAGAGCCTAAGGTGTAAATTATCGATAGTCCATATCTCGGAAACTATAAGAGATAATGCAATTTGGCAACCGGCAATGTAATTAGCATGCCGAATATTACTTGGAATGTGAATTGGAACGAAATCGCCAATAGGTAAGACCATTTTACAATTTGGGCCCAAGTTAGAAGCAGAGCCTAAGGTGTAAATTATCGATAGTCCATATCTCGGAAACTATAAGAGATAATTCAATTTGGCAACCGACAATGTAATTAGCATGCCGAATATTACTTGGAATGTGAATTGGAACGAAATCGCCAATAGATAAGACCATTTTACAATTTGGGCCCAAGTTAGAAGCAGAGCCTAAGGTGTAAATTATCTATAGTCCATATCTCGGAAACTATAAGAGATAATGCAATTTGGCAACCGGCAATGTAATTAGCATGCCGAATATTACTTGGAATGTGAATTGGAACGAAATCGCCAATAGATAAGACCATTTTACAATTTGGGCCCAAGTTAGAAACAGAGCCTAAGGTGTAAATTATCGATAGTCCATATCTCGGAAACTATAAGAGATAATGCAATTTGGCAACCGGCAATGTAATTAGCATGCCGAATATTACTTGGAATGTGAATTGGAACGAAATCGCCAATAGATAAGACCATTTTACAATTTGGGCCCAAGTTAGAAGCAGAGCCTAAGGTGTAAATTATCGATAGTCCATATCTCGGAAACTATAAGAGATAATGCAATTTGGCAACCGGCAATGTAATTAGCATGCCGAATATTAATTGGAATGTGAATTGGAACGAAATCGCCAATAGATAAGACCATTTTACAATTTGGGCCCAAGTTAGAAGCAGAGCCTAAGGTGTAAATTATCGATAGTCCATATCTCGGAAACTATAAGAGATAATGCAATTTGGCAACCGGCAATGTAATTAGCATGCCGAATATTACTTGGAATGTGAATTGGAAGGAAATCGCCAATAGGTAAGACCATTTTACAATTTGGGCCCAAGTTAGAAGCAGAGCCTATGGTGTAAATTATCGATAGTCCATATCTCGGAAACTATAAGAGATAATGCAATTTGGCAACCGGCAATGTAATTAGCATGCCCAATATTACTTGGAATGTGAATTGGAACGAAATCGCCAATAGATAAGGCCATTTTACAATTTGGGCCCAAGTTAGAAGCAGAGCCTAAGGTGTAAATTATCGATAGTCCATATCTCGGAAACTATAAGAGATAATTCAATTTGGCAACCGGCAATGTAATTAGCATGCCGAATATTACTTGGAATGTGAATTGGAACGAAATCGCCAATAGATAAGACCATTTTACAATTTGGGCCCAAGTTAGAAGCAGAGCCTAAGGTGTAAATTATCGATAGTCCATATCTCGGAAACTATAAGAGATAATGCAATTTGGCAACCGGCAATGTAATTAGCATGCCGAATATTACTTGGAATGTGAATTGGAACGAAATCGCCAATAGATAAGACCATTTTACAATTTGGGAGCAAGTTAGAAGCAGAGCCTAAGGTGCAAATTATCGATAGTCCATATCTCGGAAACTATAAGAGATAATGCAATTTCGCAACCGGCAATGTAATTAGCATGCCGAATATCACTTGGAATGTGAATTGGGACGAAATCGCCAATAGATAAGACCATTTTACAATTTGGGCCCAAGTTAGAAGCAGAGCCTAAGGTGTAAATTATCGATAGTCCATATCTCGGAAACTATAAGAGATAATGCAATTTGGCAACCGGCAATGTAATTAGCATGCCGAATATTACTTGGAATGTGAATTGGAACGAAATCGCCAATAGATAAGACCATTTTACAATTTGGGCCCAAGTTAGAAGCAGAGCCTAAGGTGTAAATTATCGATAGTCCATATCTCGGAAACTATAAGAGATAATGCAATTTGGCAACCGGCAATGTAATTAGCATGCCGAATATTACTTGGAATGTGAATTGGAACGGAATCGCCAATAGGTAAGACCATTTTACAATTTGGGCCCAAGTTAGAAGCAGAGCCTAAGGTGTAAATTATCGATAGTCCATATCTCGGAAACTATAAGAGATAATTCAATTTGGCAACCGGCAATGTAATTAGCATGCCGAATATTACTTGGAATGTGAATTGGAACGAAATCGCCAATAGATAAGACCATTTTACAATTTGGGCCCAAGTTAGAAGCAGAGACTAAGGTGTAAATTATCGATAGTCCATATCTCGGAAACTATAAGAGATAATGCAATTTGGCAACCGGCAATGTAATTAGCATGCCGAATATTACTTGGAATGTGAATTGGAACGAAATCGCCAATAGATAAGACCATTTTACAATTTGGGAGCAAGTTAGAAGCAGAGCCTAAGGTGCAAATTATCGATAGTCCATAACTCGGAAACTATAAGAGATAATGCAATTTCGCAACCGGCAATGTAATTAGCATGCCGAATATCACTTGGAATGTGAATTGGGACGAAATCGCCAATAGATAAGACCATTTTACAATTTGGGCCCAAGTTAGAAGCAGAGCCTAAGGTGTAAATTATCGATAGTCCATATCTCGGAAACTATAAGAGATAATGCAATTTGGCAACCGGCAATGTAATTAGCATGCCGAATATTACTTGGAATGTGAATTGGAACGAAATCGCCAATAGATAAGACCATTTTACAATTTGGGCCCAAGTTAGAAGCAGAGCCTAAGGTGTAAATTATCGATAGTCCATATCTCGGAAACTATAAGAGATAATGCAATTTGGCAACCGGCAATGTAATTAGCATGCCGAATATTACTTGGAATGTGAATTGGAACGGAATCGCCAATAGGTAAGACCATTTTACAATTTGGGCCCAAGTTAGAAGCAGAGCCTAAGGTGTAAATTATCGATAGTCCATATCTCGGAAACTATAAGAGATAATGCAATTTTGGAACCGGCAATGTAATTAGCATGCCGAATATTACTTGGAATGTGAATTGGAACGAAATCGCCAATAGATAAGACCATTTTACAATTTGGGCCCAAGTTAGAAGCAGAGCCTAAGGTGTAAATTATCGATAGTCCATATCTCGGAAACTATAAGAGATAATGCAATTTCGCAACCGGCAATGTAATTAGCATGCCGAATATTACTTGGAGTGTGAATTGGAACGAAATCGCCAATAGATAAGACCATTTTACAATTTGGGCCCAAGTTAGAAGCAGAGCCTAAGGTGTAAATTATCGATAGTCCATATCTCGGAAACTATAAGAGATAATGCAATTTGGCAACCGGCAATGTAATTAGCATGCCGAATATTACTTGGAATGTGAATTGGAACGAAATCGCCAATAGATAAGACCATTTTACAATTTGGGCCCAAGTTAGAAGCAGAGCCTAAGGTGTAAATTATCGATAGTCCATATCTCGGAAACTATAAGAGATAATGCAATTTGGCAACCGGCAATGTAATTAGCATGCCGAATATTACTTGGAATGTGAATTGGAACGAAATCGCCAATAGATAAGACCATTTTACAATTTGGGCCCAAGTTAGAAGCAGAGACTAAGGTGTAAATTATCGATAGTCCATATCTCGGAAGCTATAAGAGATAATGCAATTTGGCAACCGGCAATGTAATTAGCATGCCGAATATTACTTGGAATGTGAATTGCAACTAAATCGCCAATAGATAAGACCATTTTACAATTTGGGCCCAAGTTAGAAGCAGAGCCTAAGGTGTAAATTATCGATAGTCCATATCTCGGAAACTATAAGAGATAATGCAATTTGGCAACCGGCAATGTAATTAGCATGCCGAATATTACTTGGAATGTGAATTGGAACGAAATCGCCAATAGATAAGACCATTTTACAATTTGGGCCCAAGTTAGAAGCAGAGCCTAAGGTGTAAATTATCGATAGTCCATATCTCGGAAACTATAATAGATAATGCAATTTGGCAACCGGTAATGTAATTAGCATGCCGAATATTACTTGGAATGTGAATTGGAACGAAATCGCCAATAGATAAGACCATTTTACAATTTGGGCCCAAGTTAGAAGCAGAGCCTAAGGTGTAAATTATCGATAGTCCATATCTCGGAAACTATAAGAGATAATGCAATTTGGCAACCGGCAATGTAATTAGCATGCCGAATATTACTTGGAATGTGAATTGGAACGAAATCGCCAATAGATAAGGTTCGTCCATCGATCGTTGGACGAACCTAGTTAGAAGCAGAGCCTAAGGTGTAAATTATTGATAGTCCATATCTCGGAAACTATAAGAGATAATGCAATTTCGCAACCGGCAATGTAATTAGCATGCCGAATATCACTTGGAATGTGAATTGGGACGAAATCGCCAATAGATAAGACCATTTTACAATTTGGGCCCAAGTTAGAAGCAGAGCCTAAGGTGTAAATTATCGATAGTCCATATCTCGGAAACTATAAGAGATAATGCAATTTGGCAACCGGCAATGTAATTAGCATGCCGAATATTACTTGGAATGTGAATTGGAACGAAATCGCCAATAGATAAGACCATTTTACAATTTGGGCCCAAGTTAGAAGCAGAGATTAAGGTGTAAATTATCGATAGTCCATATCTCGGAAACTATAAGAGATAATGCAATTTGGCAACCGGCAATGTAATTAGCATGCCGAATATTACTTGGAATGTGAATTTGAACGAAATCGCCAATAGATAAGACCATTTTACAATTTGGGCCCAAGTTAGAAGCAGAGCCTAAGGTGTAAATTATCGATAGTCCATATCTCGGAAACTATAAGAGATAATGCAATTTGGCAACCGGTAATGTAATTAGCATGCCGAATATTACTTGGAATGTGAATTGGAACGAAATCGCCAATAGATAAGACCATTTTACAATTTGGGCCCAAGTTAGAAGCAGAGCCTAAGGTGTAAATTATCGATAGTCCATATCTCGGAAACTATAAGAGATAATGCAATTTGGCAACCGGCAATGTAATTAGCATGCCGAATATTACTTGGAATGTGAATTGGAACGAAATCGCCAATAGATAAGACCATTTTACAATTTGGGCCCAAGTTAGAAGCAGAGCCTAAGGTGTAAATTATTGATAGTCCATATCTCGGAAACTATAAGAGATAATGCAATTTCGCAACCGGCAATGTAATTAGCATGCCGAATATCACTTGGAATGTGAATTGGGACGAAATCGCCAATAGATAAGACCATTTTACAATTTGGGCCCAAGTTAGAAGCAGAGCCTTAGGTGTAAATTATCGATAGCCCATATCTCGGAAACTATAAGAGATAATGCAATTTGGCAACCGGCAATGTAATTAGCATGCCGAATATTACTAGGAATGTGAATTGGAACGAAATCGCCAATAGATAAGACCATTTTACAATTTGGGCCCAAGTTAAAAGAGCCTAAGGTGTAAATTATCGATAGTCCATATCTCGGAAACTATAAGAGATAATGCAATTTGGCAACCGGCAATGTAATTAGCATGCCGAATATTACTTGGAATGTGAATTGGAACGAAATCGCCAATAGATAAGACCATTTTACAATTTGGGCCCAAGTTAGAAGCAGAGCCTAAGGTGTAAATTATCGATAGTCCATATCTCGGAAACTATAAGAGATAATGCAATTTCGCAACCGGCAATGTAATTAGCATGCCGAATATTACTTGGAGTGTGAATTGGAACGAAATCGCCAATAGATAAGACCATTTTACAATTTGGGCCCAAGTTAGAAGCAGAGCCTAAGGTGTAAATTATCGATAGTCCATATCTCGGAAACTATAAGAGATAATGCAATTTGGCAACCGGCAATGTAATTAGCATGCCGAATATTACTTGGAATGTGAATTGGAACGAAATAGCCAATAGATAAGACCATTTTACAATTTGGGCCCAAGTTAGAAGCAGAGCCTAAGGTGTAAATTATCGATAGTCCATATCTCGGAAACTATAAGAGATAATGCAATTTGGCAACCGGCAATGTAATTAGCATGCCGAATATTACTTGGAATGTGAATTGGAACGAAATCGCCAATAGATAAGACCATTTTACAATTTGGGCCCAAGTTAGAAGCAGAGCCTAAGGTGTAAATTATCGATAGTCCATATCTCAGAAACTATAAGAGATAATGCAATTTGACAACCGGCAATGTAATTAGCATGCCGAATATTACTTGGAATGTGAATTGCAACTAAATCGCCAATAGATAAGACCATATTACAATTTGGGCCCAAGTTAGAAGCAGAGCCTAAGGTGTAAATTATCGATAGTCCATATCTCGGAAACTATAAGAGATAATGCAATTTGGCAACCGGCAATGTAATTAGCATGCCGAATATTACTTGGAATGTGAATTGGAACGAAATCGCCAATAGATAAGACCATTTTACAATTTGGGCCCAAGTTAGAAGCAGAGCCTAAGGTGTAAATTATCGATAGTCCATATCTCGGAAACTATAAGAGATAATGCAATTTGGCAACCGGCAATGTAATTAGCATGCCGAATATTACTTGGAATGTGAATTGGAACGAAATCGCCAATAGATAAGACCATTTTACAATTTGGGCCCAAGTTAGAAGCAGAGCCTAAGGTGTAAATTATCGATAGTCCATATCTCGGAAACTATAAGAGATAATGCAATTTGGCAACCGGCAATGTAATTAGCATGCCGAATATTACTTGGAATGTGAATTGCAACTAAATCGCCAATAGATAAGACCATTTTACAATTTGGGCCCAAGTTAGAAGCAGAGCCTAAGGTGTAAATTATCGATAGTCCATATCTCGGAAACTATAAGAGATAATGCAATTTGGCAACCGGCAATGTAATTAGCATGCCGAATATTACTTGGAATGTGAATTGGAACGAAATCGCCAATAGATAAGACCATTTTACAATTTGGGCCCAAGTTAGAAGCAGAGCCTAAGGTGTAAATTATCGATAATCCATATCTCAGAAACTATAAGAGATAATGCAATTTCGCAACCGGCAATGTAATTAGCATGCCGAATATCACTTGGAATGTGAATTGGGACGAAATCGCCAATAGATAAGACCATTTTACAATTTGGGCCCAAGTTAGAAGCAGAGCCTAAGGTGTAAATTATCGATAGTCCATATCTCGGAAACTATAAGAAATAATGCAATTTGGCAACCGGCAATGAAATTAGCATGCCGAATATTACTTGGAATGTGAATTGGAACGAAATCGCCAATAGGTAAGACCATTTTACAATTTGGGCCCAAGTTAGAAGCAGAGCCTAAGGTGTAAATTATCGATAGTCCATATCTCGGAAACTATAAGAGATAATTCAATTTGGCAACCGGCAATGTAATTAGCATGCCGAATATTACTTGGAATGTGAATTGGAACGAAATCGCCAATAGATAAGACCATTTTACAATTTGGGCCCAAGTTAGAAGCAGAGCCTGAGGTGTAAATTATCGATAGTCCATATCTCGGAAACTATAAGAGATAATGCAATTTGGCAACCGGCAATGTAATTAGCATGCCGAATATTACTTGGAATGTGAATTGGAACGAAATCGCCAATAGATAAGACCATTTTACAATTTGGGCCCAAGTTAGAAGCAGAGCCTAAGGTGTAAATTATCGATAGTCCATATCTCGGAAACTATAAGAGATAATGCAATTTGGCAACCGGCAATGTAATTAGCATGCCGAATATTACTTGGAATGTGAATTGGAACGAAATCGCCAATAGATAAGACCATTTTACAATTTGGGCCCAAGTTAGAAGCAGAGCCTATGGTGTAAATTATCGATAGTCCATATCTCGGAAACTATAAGAGATAATGCAATTTGGCAACCGGCAATGTAATTAGCATGCCGAATATTACTTGGAATGTGAATTGGAACGAAATCGCCAATAGATAAGACCATTTTACAATTTGGGCCCAAGTTAGAAGCAGAGCCTAAGGTGTAAATTATCGATAGTCCATATCTCGGAAACTATAAGAGTTAATGCAATTTGGCAACCGGCAATGTAATTAGCATGCCGAATATTACTTGGAATGTGAATTGGAACGAAATCGCCAATAGATAAGACCATTTTACAATTTGGGCCCAAGTTAGAAGCAGAGCCTAATGTGTAAATTATCGATAGTCCATATCTCGGAAACTATAAGAGATAATGCAATTTGGCAACCGGCAATGTAATTAGCATGCCGAATATTACTTGGAATGTGAATTGGAACGAAATTGCCAATAGATAAGACCATTTTACAATTTGGGCCCAAGTTAGAAGCAGAGCCTAAGGTGTAAATTATCGATAGTCCATATCTCTGAAACTATAAGAGATAATGCAATTTCGCAACCGGCAATGTAATTAGCATGCCGAATATTACTTGGAATGTGAATTGGGACGAAATCGCCAATAGATAAGGCCATTTTACAATTTGGGCCCAAGTTAGAAGCAGAGCCTAAGGTGTAAATTATCGATAGTCCATATCTCGGAAACTATAAGAGATAATGCAATTTGACAACCGGCAATGTAATTAGCATGCCGAATATTACTTGGAATGTGAATAGCAACTAAATCGCCAATAGATAAGACCATATTACAATTTGGGCCCAAGTTAGAAGCAGAGCCTAAGGTGTAAATTATCGATAGTCCATATCTCGGAAACTATAAGAGATAATGCAATTTGGCAACCGGCAATGTAATTAGCATGCCGAATATTACTTGGAATGTGAATTGGAACGAAATCGCCAATAGATAAGACCATTTTACAATTTGGGCCCAAGTTAGAAGCAGAGCCTAAGGTGTAAATTATCGATAGTCCATATCTCGGAAACTATAAGAGATAATGCAATTTGGCAACCGGCAATGTAATTAGCATGCCGAATATTACTTGGAATGTGAATTGGAACGAAATCGCCAATAGATAAGACCATTTTACAATTTGGGCCCAAGTTAGAAGCAGAGCCTAAGGTGTAAATTATCGATAGTCCATACCTCGGAAACTATAAGAGATAATGCAATTTGGCAACCGGCAATGTAATTAGCATGCCGAATATTACTTGGAATGTGAATTGCAACTAAATCGCCAATAGATAAGACCATTTTACAATTTGGGCCCAAGTTAGAAGCAGAGCCTAAGGTGTAAATTATCGATAGTCCATATCTCGGAAACTATAAGAGATAATGCAATTTGGCAACCGGCAATGTAATTAGCATGCCGAATATTACTTGGAATGTGAATTGGAACGAAATCGCCAATAGATAAGACCATTTTACAATTTGGGCCCAAGTTAGAAGCAGAGCCTAAGGTGTAAATTATCGATAATCCATATCTCGGAAACTATAAGAGATAATGCAATTTCGCAACCGGCAATGTAATTAGCATGCCGAATATCACTTGGAATGTGAATTGGGACGAAATCGCCAATATATAAGACCATTTTACAATTTGGGCCCAAGTTAGAAGCAGAGCCTAAGGTGTAAATTATCGATAGTCCATATCTCGGAAACTATAAGAGATAATGCAATTTGGCAACCGGCAATGTAATTAGCATGCCGAATATTACTTGGAATGTGAATTGGAACGAAATCGCCAATAGATAAGACCATTTTACAATTTGGGCCCAAGTTAGAAGCAGAGCCTAAGGTGTAAATTACCGATAGTCCATATCTCGGAAACTATAAGAGATAATGCAATTTGGCAAACGGCAATGTAATTAGCATGCCGAATATTACTTGGAATGTGAATTGGAACGAAATCGCCAATAGGTAAGACCATTTTACAATTTGGGCCCAAGTTAGAAGCAGAGCCTAAGGTGTAAATTATCGATAGTCCATATCTCGGAAACTATAAGAGATAATTCAATTTGGCAACCGGCAATGTAATTAGCATGCCGAATATTACTTGGATTGTGAATTGGAACGAAATCGCCAATAGATAAGACCATTTTACAATTTGGGCCCAAGTTAGAAGCAGAGCCTGAGGTGTAAATTATCGATAGTCCATATCTCGGAAACTATAAGAGATAATGCAATTTGGCAACCGGCAATGTAATTAGCATGCCGAATATTACTTGGAATGTGAATTGGAACGAAATCGCCAATAAATAAGACCATTTTACAATTTGGGCCCAAGTTAGAAGCAGAGCCTAAGGTGTAAATTATCGATAGTCCATATCTCGGAAACTATAAGAGATAATGCAATTTGGCAACCGGCAATGTAATTAGCATGCCGAATATTACTTGGAATGTGAATTGGAACGAAATCGCCAATAGATAAGACCATTTTACAATTTGGGCCCAAGTTAGAAGCAGAGCCTAAGGTGTAAATTATCGATAGTCCATATCTCGGAAACTATAAGAGTTAATGCAATTTGGCAACCGGCAATGTAATTAGCATGCCGAATATTACTTGGAATGTGAATTGGAACGAAATCGCCAATAGATAAGACCATTTTACAATTTGGGCCCAAGTTAGAAGCAGAGCCTAAGGTGTAAATCATCGATAGTCCATATCTCGGAAACTATAAGAGATAATACAATTTGGCAACCGGCAACGTAATTAGCATGCCGAATATTACTTGGAATGTGAATTGGAACGAAATTGCCAATAGATAAGACCATTTTACAATTTGGGCCCAAGTTAGAAGCAGAGCCTAAGGTGTAAATTATCGATAGTCCATATCTCTGAAACTATAAGAGATAATGCAATTTCGCAACCGGCAATGTAATTAGCATGCCGAATATTACTTGGAATGTGAATTGGGACGAAATCGCCAATAGATAAGGCCATTTTACAATTTGGGCCCAAGTTAGAAGCAGAGCCTAAGGTGTAAATTATCGATAGTCCATATCTCGGAAACTATAAGAGATAATGCAATTTGGCAACCGGCAATGTAATTAGCATGCCGAATATTACTTGGAATGTGAATTGGAACGAAATCGCCAATAGATAAGACCATTTTACAATTTGGGCCCAAGTTAGAAGCAGAGCCTAAGGTGTAAATTATTGATAGTCCATATCTCGGAAACTATAAGAGATAATGCAATTTGGCAACCGGCAATGTAATTAGCATGCCGAATATTACTTGGAATGTGAATTGGAACGAAATCGCCAATAGATAAGACCATTTTACAATTTGGGCCAAAGTTAGAAGCAGAGCCTAAGGTGTAAATTATCGATAGTCCATATCTCGGAAACTATAAGAGATAATGCAATTTGGCAACCGGCAATGTAATTAGCATGCCGAATATTACTTGGAATGTGAATTGGAACGAAATCGCCAATAGATAAGACCATTTTACAATTTGGGCCCAAGTTAGAAGCAGAGCCTAAGGTGTAAATTATCGATAGTCCATATCTCGGAAACTATAAGAGATAATGCAATTTCGCAACCGGCAATGTAATTAGCATGCCGAATATTACTTGGAATGTGAATTGGAACGAAATCGCCAATAGGTAAGACCATTTTACAATTTGGGCCCAAGTTAGAAGCAGAGCCTAAGGTGTAAATTATCGATAGTCCATATCTCGGAAACTATAAGAGATAATTCAATTTGGCAACCGGCAATGTAATTAGCATGCCGAATATTACTTGGAATGTGAATTGGAACGAAATCGCCAATAGATAAGACCATTTTACAATTTGGGCCCAAGTTAGAAGCAGAGCCTAAGGTGTAAATTATCGATAGTCCATATCTCGGAAACTATAAGAGATAATGCAATTTGGCAACCGGCAATGTAATTAGCATGCCGAATATTACTTGGAATGTGAATTGGAACGAAATCGCCAATAGATAAGACCATTTTACAATTTGGGCCCAAGTTAGAAGCAGAGCCTAAGGTGTAAATTATCGATAGTCCATATCTCTGAAACTATAAGAGATAATGCAATTTCGCAACCGGCAATGTAATTAGCATGCCGAATATTACTTGGAATGTGAATTGGGACGAAATCGCCAATAGATAAGGCCATTTTACAATTTGGGCCCAAGTTAGAAGCAGAGCCTAAGGTGTAAATTATCGATAGTCCATATCTCGGAAACTATAAGAGATAATGCAATTTGGCAACCGGCAATGTAATTAGCATGCCAAATATTACTTTGAATGTGAATTGGAACGAAATCGAAAAATAGATAAGACCATTTTACAATTTGGGCCCAAGTTAGAAGCAGAGCCTAAGGTGTAAATTATCGATAGTCCATATCTCGGAAACTATAAGAGATAATGCAATTTGGCAACCGGCAATGTAATTAGCATGCCGAATATTACTTGGAATGTGAATTGCAACTAAATCGCCAATAGAAAAGACCATTTTACAATTTGGGCCCAAGTTAGAAGCAGAGCCTAAGGTGTAAATTATCGATAGTCCATATCTCGGAAACTATAAGAGATAATGCAATTTGGCAACCGGCAATGTAATTAGCATGCCGAATATTACTTGGAATGTGAATTGGAACGAAATCGCCAATAGATAAGACCATTTTACAATTTGGGCCCAAGTTAGAAGCAGAGCCTAAGGTGTAAATTATCGATAGTCCATATCTCGGAAACTATAAGAGATAATGCAATTTGGCAACCGGCAATGTAATTAGCATGCCGAATATTACTTGGAATGTGAATTGGAACGAAATCGCCAATAGATAAGACCATTTTACAATTTGGGCCCAAGTTAGAAGCAGAGCCTAAGGTGTAAATTATCGATAGTCCATATCTCGGAAACTATAAGAGATAATGCAATTTGGCAACCGGCAATGTAATTAGCATGCCGAATATTACTTGGAATGTGAATTGGAACGAAATCGCCAATAGATAAGACCATTTTACAATTTGGGCCCAAGTTAGAAGCAGAGCCTAAGGTGTAAATTATTGATAGTCCAAATCTCGGAAACTATAAGAGATAATGCAATTTCGCAACCGGCAATGTAATTAGCATGCCGAATATCACTTGGAATGTGAATTGGGACGAAATCGCCAATAGATAAGACCATTTTATAATTTGGGCCCAAGTTAGAAGCAGAGCCTAAGGTGTAAATTATCGATAGTCCATATCTCGGAAACTATAAGAGATAATGCAATTTGGCAACCGGCAATGTAATTAGCATGCCGAATATTACTTGGAATGTGAATTGCAACTAAATCGCCAATAGATAAGACCATTTTACAATTTGGGCCCAAGTTAGAAGCAGAGCCTAAGGTGTAAATTATCGATAGTCCATATCTCGGAAACTATAAGAGATAATGCAATTTGGCAACCGGCAATGTAATTAGCATGCCGAATATTACTTGGAATGTGAATTGGAACGAAATCGCCAATAGATAAGACCATTTTACAATTTGGGCCCAAGTTAGAAGCAGAGCCTAAGGTGTAAATTATCGATAGTCCATA
This sequence comes from Rhynchophorus ferrugineus, assembly GCF_030347505.1. Classification (NCBI taxonomy): domain Eukaryota; kingdom Metazoa; phylum Arthropoda; class Insecta; order Coleoptera; family Curculionidae; genus Rhynchophorus; species Rhynchophorus ferrugineus. The sequence continues at coordinate 90,879 of NW_027472906.1, forward strand.
TCTCGGAAACTATAAGAGATAATGCAATTTGGCAACCGGCAATGTAATTAGCATGCCGAATATTACTTGGAATGTGAATTGGAACGAAATCGCCAATAGATAAGACCATTTTACAATTTGGGCCCAAGTTAGAAGCAGAGCCTAAGGTGTAAATTATCGATAGTCCATATCTCGGAAACTATAAGAGATAATGCAATTTGGCAACCGGCAATGTAATTAGCATGCCGAATATTACTTGGAATGTGAATTGGAACGAAATCGCCAATAGATAAGACCATTTTACAATTTGGGCCCAAGTTAGAAGCAGAGCCTAAGGTGTAAATTATTGATAGTCCATATCTCGGAAACTATAAGAGATAATGCAATTTCGCAACCGTCAATGTAATTAGCATGCCGAATATCACTTGGAATGTGAATTGGGACGAAATCGCCAATAGATAAGACCATTTTACAATTTGGGTCCAAGTTAGAAGCAGAGCCTAAGGTGTAAATTATCGATAGTCTATATCTCGGAAACTATAAGAGATAATGCAATTTGGCAACCGGCAATGTAATTAGCATGCCGAATATTACTTGGAATGTGAATTGGAACGAAATCGCCAATAGATAAGACCATTTTACAATTTGGGCCCAAGTTAGAAGCAGAGCCTAAGGTGTAAATTATCGATAGTCTATATCTCGGAAACTATAAGAGATAATGCAATTTGGCAACCGGCAATGTAATTAGCATGAAGAATATTACTTGGAATGTGAATTGGAACGAAATCGCCAATAGATAAGACCATTTTACAATTTGGGCCCAAGTTAGAAGCAGAGCCTAAGGTGTAAATTATCGATAGTCCATATCTCGGAAACTATAAGAGATAATGCAATTTCGCAACCGGCAATGTAATTAGCATGCCGAATATTACTTGGAGTGTGAATTGGAACGAAATCGCCAATAGATAAGACCATTTTACAATTTGGGCCCAAGTTAGAAGCAGAGCCTAAGGTGTAAATTATCGATAGTCCATATCTCGGAAACTATAAGAGATAATGCAATTTGGCAACCGGCAATGTAATTAGCATGCCGAATATTACTTGGAATGTGAATTGGAACGAAATCGCCAATAGATAAGACCATTTTACAATTTGGGCCCAAGTTAGAAGCAGAGCCTAAGGTGTAAATTATCGATAGTCCATATCTCGGAAACTATAAGAGATAATGCAATTTGGCAAACGGCAATGTAATTAGCATGCCAAATATTACTTGGAATGTGAATTGGAACGAAATCGCCAATAGATAAGACCATTTTACAATTTGGGCCCAAGTTAGAAGCAGAGCCTAAGGTGTAAATTATCGATAGTCCATATCTCGGAAACTGTAAGAGATAATGCAATTTGGCAACCGGCAATGTAATTAGCATGCCGAATATTACTTGGAATGTGAATTGGAACGAAATCGCCAATAGATAAGACCATTTTACAATTTGGGCCCAAGTTAGAAGCAGAGCCTAAGGTGTAAATTATCGATAGTCCATATCTCGGAAACTATAAGAGATAATGCAATTTGGCAACCGGCAATGTAATTAGCATGCCGAATATTACTTGGAATGTGAATTGGAACGAGATCGCCAATAGATAAGACCATTTTACAATTTGGGCCCAAGTTAGAAGCAGAGCCTAAGGTGTAAATTATCGATAGTCCATATCTCGGAAACTATAAGAGATAATGCAATTTGGCAACCGGCAATGTAATTAGCATGCCGAATATTACTTGGAATGTGAATTGGAACGAAATCGCCAATAGATAAGACCATTTTACAATTTGGGCCCAAGTTAGAAGCAGAGCCTAAGGTGTAAATTATCGATAGTCCATATCTCGGAAACTATAAGAGATAATGCAATTTGGCAACCGGCAATGTAATTAGCATGCCGAATATTACTTGGAATGTGAATTGGAACGAAATCGCCAATAGATAAGACCATTTTACAATTTGGGCCCAAGTTAGAAGCAGAGCCTAAGGTGTAAATTATTGATAGTCCATATCTCGGAAACTATAAGAGATAATGCAATTTCGCAACCGGCAATGTAATTAGCATGCCGAATATCACTTGGAATGTGAATTGGGACGAAATCGCCAATAGATAAGACCATTTTATAATTTGGGCCCAAGTTAGAAGCAGAGCCTAAGGTGTAAATTATCGATAGTCCATATCTCGGAAACTATAAGAGATAATGCAATTTGGCAACCGGCAATGTAATTAGCATGCCGAATATTACTTGGAATGTGAATTGGAACGAAATCGCCAATAGATAAGACCATTTTACAATTTGGGCCCAAGTTAGAAGCAGAGCCTAAGGTGTAAATTATCGATAGTCCATATCTCGGAAACTATAAGAGATAATGCAATTTGGCAACCGGCAATGTAATTAGCATGCCGAATATTACTTGGAATGTGAATTGGAACGAAATCGCCAATAGATAAGACCATTTTACAATTTGGGCCCAAGTTAGAAGCAGAGCCTAAGGTGTAAATTATCGATAGTCCATATCTCGGAAACTATAAGAGATAATGCAATTTCGCAACCGGCAATGTAATTAGCATGCCGAATATTACTTGGAGTGTGAATTGGAACGAAATCGCCAATAGATAAGACCATTTTACAATTTGGGCCCAAGTTAGAAGCAGAGCCTAAGGTGTAAATTATCGATAGTCCATATCTCGGAAACTATAAGAGATAATGCAATTTGGCAACCGGCAATGTAATTAGCATGCCGAATATTACTTGGAATGTGAATTGGAACTAAATCTCCAATAGATAAGACCATTTTACAATTTGGGCCCAAGTTAGAAGCAGAGCCTAAGGTGTAAATTATCGATAGTCCATATCTCGGAAACTATAAGAGATAATGCAATTTGGCAACCGGCAATGCAATTAGCATGCCGAATATTACTTGGAATGTGAATTGGAACGAAATCGCCAATAGATAAAACCATTTTACAATTTGGGCCCAAGTTAGAAGCAGAGCCTAAGGTGTAAATTATCGATAGTCCATATCTCGGAAACTATAAGAGATAATGCAATTTGGCAACCGGCAATGTAATTAGCATGCCGAATATTACTTGGAATGTGAATTGGAACGAAATCGCCAATAGATAAGACCATTTTACAATTTGGGCCCAAGTTAGAAGCAGAGCCTAAGGTGTAAATTATTGATAGTCCATATCTCGGAAACTATAAGAGATAATGCAATTTGGCAACCGGCAATGTAATTAGCATGCCGAATATTACTTGGAATGTGAATTGGAACGAAATCGCCAATAGATAAGACCATTTTACAATTTGGGCCCAAGTTAGAAGCAGAGCCTAAGGTGTAAATTATCGATAGTCCATATCTCGGAAACTATAAGAGATAATGCAATTTGGCAACCGGCAATGTAATTAGCATGCCGAATATTACTTGGAATGTGAATTGGAACGAAATCGCCAATAGATGAGACCATTTTACAATTTGGGCCCAAGTTAGAAGCAGAGCCTAAGGTGTAAATTATTGATAGTCCAAATCTCGGAAACTATAAGAGATAATGCAATTTCGCAACCGGCAATGTAATTAGCATGCCGAATATCACTTGGAATGTGAATTGGGACGAAATCGCCAATAGATAAGACCATTTTATAATTTGGGCCCAAGTTAGAAGCAGAGCCTAAGGTGTAAATTATCGATAGTCCATATCTCGGAAACTATAAGAGATAATGCAATTTGGCAACCGGCAATGTAATTAGCATGCCGAATATTACTTGGAATGTGAATTGCAACTAAATCGCCAATAGATAAGACCATTTTACAATTTGGGCCCAAGTTAGAAGCAGAGCCTAAGGTGTAAATTATTGATAGTCCATATCTCGGAAACTATAAGAGATAATGCAATTTGGCAACCGGCAATGTAATTAGCATGCCGAATATTACTTGGAATGTGAATTGGAACGAAATCGCCAATAGATAAGACCATTTTACAATTTGGGCCCAAGTTAGAAGCAGAGCCTAAGGTGTAAATTATCGATAGTCCATATCTCGGAAACTATAAGAGATAATGCAATTTCGCAACCGTCAATGTAATTAGCATGCCGAATATCACTTGGAATGTGAATTGGGACGAAATCGCCAATAGATAAGACCATTTTACAATTTGGGCCCAAGTTAGAAGCAGAGCCTAAGGTGTAAATTATCGATAGTCTATATCTCGGAAACTATAAGAGATAATGCAATTTGGCAACCGGCAATGTAATTAGCATGCCGAATATTACTTGGAATGTGAATTGGAACGAAATCGCCAATAGATAAGACCATTTTACAATTTGGGCCCAAGTTAGAAGCAGAGCCTAAGGTGTAAATTATCGATAGTCTATATCTCGGAAACTATAAGAGATAATGCAATTTGGCAACCGGCAATGTAATTAGCATGAAGAATATTACTTGGAATGTGAATTGGAACGAAATCGCCAATAGATAAGACCATTTTACAATTTGGGCCCAAGTTAGAAGCAGAGCCTAAGGTGTAAATTATCGATAGTCCATATCTCGGAAACTATAAGAGATAATGCAATTTCGCAACCGGCAATGTAATTAGCATGCCGAATATTACTTGGAGTGTGAATTGGAACGAAATCGCCAATAGATAAGACCATTTTACAATTTGGGCCCAAGTTAGAAGCAGAGCCTAAGGTGTAAATTATCGATAGTCCATATCTCGGAAACTATAAGAGATAATGCAATTTGGCAACCGGCAATGTAATTAGCATGCCGAATATTACTTGGAATGTGAATTGGAACGAAATCGCCAATAGATAAGACCATTTTACAATTTGGGCCCAAGTTAGAAGCAGAGCCTAAGGTGTAAATTATCGATAGTCCATATCTCGGAAACTATAAGAGATAATGCAATTTGGCAACCGGCAATGTAATTAGCATGCCAAATATTACTTGGAATGTGAATTGGAACGAAATCGCCAATAGATAAGACCATTTTACAATTTGGGCCCAAGTTAGAAGCAGAGCCTAAGGTGTAAATTATCGATAGTCCATATCTCGGAAACTGTAAGAGATAATGCAATTTGGCAACCGGCAATGTAATTAGCATGCCGAATATTACTTGGAATGTGAATTGGAACGAAATCGCCAATAGATAAGACCATTTTACAATTTGGGCCCAAGTTAGAAGCAGAGCCTAAGGTGTAAATTATCGATAGTCCATATCTCGGAAACTATAAGAGATAATGCAATTTGGCAACCGGCAATGTAATTAGCATGCCGAATATTACTTGGAATGTGAATTGGAACGAAATCGCCAATAGATAAGACCATTTTACAATTTGGGCCCAAGTTAGAAGCAGAGCCTAAGGTGTAAATTATCGATAGTCCATATCTCGGAAACTATAAGAGATAATGCAATTTGGCAACCGGCAATGTAATTAGCATGCCGAATATTACTTGGAATGTGAATTGGAACGAAATCGCCAATAGATAAGACCATTTTACAATTTGGGCCCAAGTTAGAAGCAGAGCCTAAGGTGTAAATTATCGATAGTCCATATCTCGGAAACTATAAGAGATAATGCAATTTGGCAACCGGCAATGTAATTAGCATGCCGAATATTACTTGGAATGTGAATTGGAACGAAATCGCCAATAGATAAGACCATTTTACAATTTGGGCCCAAGTTAGAAGCAGAGCCTAAGGTGTAAATTATCGATAGTCCATATCTCGGAAACTATAAGAGATAATGCAATTTGGCAACCGGCAATGTAATTAGCATGCCGAATATTACTTGGAATGTGAATTGGAACGAAATCGCCAATAGATAAGACCATTTTACAATTTGGGCCCAAGTTAGAAGCAGAGCCTAAGGTGTAAATTATTGATAGTCCATATCTCGGAAACTATAAGAGATAATGCAATTTCGCAACCGGCAATGTAATTAGCATGCCGAATATCACTTGGAATGTGAATTGGGACGAAATCGCCAATAGATAAGACCATTTTATAATTTGGGCCCAAGTTAGAAGCAGAGCCTAAGGTGTAAATTATCGATAGTCCATATCTCGGAAACTATAAGAGATAATGCAATTTGGCAACCGGCAATGTAATTAGCATGCCGAATATTACTTGGAATGTGAATTGGAACGAAATCGCCAATAGATAAGACCATTTTACAATTTGGGCCCAAGTTAGAAGCAGAGCCTAAGGTGTAAATTATCGATAGTCCATATCTCGGAAACTATAAGAGATAATGCAATTTGGCAACCGGCAATGTAATTAGCATGCCGAATATTACTTGGAATGTGAATTGGAACGAAATCGCCAATAGATAAGACCATTTTACAATTTGGGCCCAAGTTAGAAGCAGAGCCTAAGGTGTAAATTATCGATAGTCCATATCTCGGAAACTATAAGAGATAATGCAATTTCGCAACCGGCAATGTAATTAGCATGCCGAATATTACTTGGAGTGTGAATTGGAACGAAATCGCCAATAGATAAGACCATTTTACAATTTGGGCCCAAGTTAGAAGCAGAGCCTAAGGTGTAAATTATCGATAGTCCATATCTCGGAAACTATAAGAGATAATGCAATTTGGCAACCGGCAATGTAATTAGCATGCCGAATATTACTTGGAATGTGAATTGGAACGAAATCGCCAATAGATAAGACCATTTTACAATTTGGGCCCAAGTTAGAAGCAGAGCCTAAGGTGTAAATTATCGATAGTCCATATCTCGGAAACTATAAGAGATAATGCAATTTGGCAACCGGCAATGTAATTAGCATGCCGAATATTACTTGGAATGTGAATTGCAACTAAATCTCCAATAGATAAGACCATTTTACAATTTGGGCCCAAGTTAGAAGCAGAGCCTAAGGTGTAAATTATCGATAGTCCATATCTCGGAAACTATAAGAGATAATGCAATTTGGCAACCGGCAATGTAATTAGCATGCCGAATATTACTTGGAATGTGAATTGGAACGAAATCGCCAATTGATAAGACCATTTTACAATTTGGGCCCAAGTTAGAAGCAGAGCCTAAGGTGTAAATTATCGATAGTCCATATCTCGGAAACTATAAGAGATAATGTAATTTGGCAACCGGCAATGTAATTAGCATGCCGAATATTACTTGGAATGTGAATTGGAACGAAATCGCCAATAGATAAGACCATTTTACAATTTGGGCCCAAGTTAGAAGCAGAGCCTAAGGTGTAAATTATCGATAGTCCATATCTCGGAAACTATAAGAGATAATGCAATTTGGCAACCGGCAATGTAATTAGCATGCCGAATATTACTTGGAATGTGAATTGCAACTAAATCGCCAATAGATAAGACCATTTTACAATTTGGGCCCAAGTTAGAAGCAGAGCCTAAGGTGTAAATTATCGATAGTCCATATCTCGGAAACTATAAGAGATAATGCAATTTGGCAACCGGCAATGTAATTAGCATGCCGAATATTACTTGGAATGTGAATTGGAACGAAATCGCCAATAGATAAGACCATTTTACAATTTGGGCCCAAGTTAGAAGCAGAGCCTAAGGTGTAAATTATCGATAGTCCATATCTCGGAAACTATAAGAGATAATACAATTTCGCAACCGGCAAGGTAATTAGCATGCCGAATATCACTTGGAATGTGAATTGGGACGAAATCGCCAATAGATAAGACCATTTTACAATTTGGGCCCAAGTTAGAAGTAGAGCCTAAGGTGTAAATTATCGATAGTCCATATCTCGAAAACTATAAGAGATAATGCAATTTCGCAACCGGCAATGTAATTAGCATGCCGAATATTACTTGGAGTGTGAATTGGAACGAAATCGCCAATAGATAAGACCATTTTACAATTTGGGCCCAAGTTAGAAGCAGAGCCTAAGGTGTAAATTATCGATAGTCCATATCTCGGAAACTATAAGAGATAATGCAATTTGGCAACCGGCAATGTAATTAGCATGCCGAATATTACTTGGAATGTGAATTGGAACGAAATCGCCAATAGATAAGACCATTTTACAATTTGGGCCCAAGTTAGAAGCAGAGCCTAAGGTGTAAATTATCGATAGTCCATATCTCGGAAACTATAAGAGATAATGCAATTTGGCAACCGGCAATGTAATTAGCATGCCAAATATTACTTGGAATGTGAATTGGAACGAAATCGCCAATAGATAAGACCATTTTACAATTTGGGCCCAAGTTAGAAGCAGAGCCTAAGGTGTAAATTATCGATAGTCCATATCTCGGAAACTATAAGAGATAATGCAATTTGGCAACCGGCAATGTAATTAGCATGCCGAATATTACTTGGAATGTGAATTGCAACTAAATCGCCAATAGATAAGACCATTTTACAATTTGGGCCCAAGTTAGAAGCAGAGCCTAAGGTGTAAATTATCGATAGTCCATATCTCGGAAACTATAAGAGATAATGCAATTTGGCAACCGGCAATGTAATTAGCATGCCGAATATTACTTGGAATGTGAATTGGAACGAAATCGCCAATAGATAAGACCATTTTACAATTTGGGCCCAAGTTAGAAGCAGAGCCTAAGGTGTAAATTATCGATAGTCCATATCTCGGAAACTATAAGAGATAATGCAATTTGGCAACCGGCAATGTAATTAGCATGCCGAATATTACTTGGAATGTGAATTGGAACGAAATCGCCAATAGATAAAACCATTTTACAATTTGGGCCCAAGTTAGAAGCAGAGCCTAAGGTGTAAATTATCGATAGTCCATATCTCGGAAACTATAAGAGATAATGCAATTTGGCAACCGGCAATGTAATTAGCATGCCGAATATTACTTGGAATGTGAATTGGAACGAAATCGCCAATAGATAAGACCATTTTACAATTTGGGCCCAAGTTAGAAGCAGAGCCTAAGGTGTAAATTATTGATAGTCCATATCTCGGAAACTATAAGAGATAATGCAATTTCGCAACCGGCAATGTAATTAGCATGCCGAATATCACTTGGAATGTGAATTGGGACGAAATCGCCAATAGATAAGACCATTTTACAATTTGGGCCCAAGTTAGAAGCAGAGCCTAAGGTGTAAATTATCGATAGTCCATATCTCGGAAACTATAAGAGATAATGCAATTTGGCAACCGGCAATGTAATTAGCATGCCGAATATTACTTGGAATGTGAATTGGAACGAAATCGCCAATAGATAAGACCATTTTACAATTTGGGCCCAAGTTAGAAGCAGAGCCTAAGGTGTAAATTATCGATAGTCCATATCTCGGAAACTATAAGAGATAATGCAATTTGGCAACAGGCAATGTAATTAGCATGCCGAATATTACTTGGAATGTGAATTGGAACGAAATCGCCAATAGATAAGACCATTTTACAATTTGGGCCCAAGTTAGAAGCAGAGCCTAAGGTGTAAATTATCGATAGTCCATATCTCGGAAACTATAAGAGATAATGCAATTTGGCAACCGGCAATGTAATTAGCATGCCGAATATTACTTGGAATGTGAATTGGAACGAAATCGCCAATAGATAAGACCATTTTACAATTTGGGCCCAAGTTAGAAGCAGAGCCTAAGGTGTAAATTATCGATAGTCCATATCTCGGAAACTATAAGAGATAATGCAATTTGGCAACCGGCAATGTAATTAGCATGCCGAATATTACTTGGAATGTGAATTGGAACGAAATCGCCAATAGATAAGACCATTTTACAATTTGGGCCCAAGTTAGAAGCAGAGCCTAAGGTGTAAATTATCGATAGTCCATATCTCGGAAACTATAAGAGATAATACAATTTCGCAACCGGCAATGTAATTAGCATGCCGAATATCACTTGGAATGTGAATTGGGACGAAATCGCCAATAGATAAGACCATTTTACAATTTGGGCCCAAGTTAGAAGCAGAGCCTAAGGTGTAAATTATCGATAGTCCATATCTCGGAAACTATAAGAGATAATGCAATTTCGCAACCGGCAATGTAATTAGCATGCCGAATATTACTTGGAGTGTGAATTGGAACGAAATCGCCAATAGATAAGACCATTTTACAATTTGGGCCCAAGTTAGAAGCAGAGCCTAAGGTGTAAATTATCGATAGTCCATATCTCGGAAACTATAAGAGATAATGCAATTTGGCAACCGGCAATGTAATTAGCATGCCGAATATTACTTGGAATGTGAATTGGAACGAAATCGCCAATAGATAAGACCATTTTACAATTTGGGCCCAAGTTAGAAGCAGAGCCTAAGGTGTAAATTATCGATAGTCCATATCTCGGAAACTATAAGAGATAATGCAATTTGGCAACCGGCAATGTAATTAGCATGCCAAATATTACTTGGAATGTGAATTGGAACGAAATCGCCAATAGATAAGACCATTTTACAATTTGGGCCCAAGTTAGAAGCAGAGCCTAAGGTGTAAATTATCGATAGTCCATATCTCGGAAACTATAAGAGATAATGCAATTTGGCAACCGGCAATGTAATTAGCATGCCGAATATTACTTGGAATGTGAATTGCAACTAAATCGCCAATAGATAAGACCATTTTACAATTTGGGCCCAAGTTAGAAGCAGAGCCTAAGGTGTAAATTATCGATAGTCCATATCTCGGAAACTATAAGAGATAATGCAATTTGGCAACCGGCAATGTAATTAGCATGCCGAATATTACTTGGAATGTGAATTGGAACGAAATCGCCAATAGATAAGACCATTTTACAATTTGGGCCCAAGTTAGAAGCAGAGCCTAAGGTGTAAATTATCGATAGTCCATATCTCGGAAACTATAAGAGATAATGCAATTTGGCAACCGGCAATGTAATTAGCATGCCGAATATTACTTGGAATGTGAATTGGAACGAAATCGCCAATAGATAAAACCATTTTACAATTTGGGCCCAAGTTAGAAGCAGAGCCTAAGGTGTAAATTATCGATAGTCCATATCTCGGAAACTATAAGAGATAATGCAATTTGGCAACCGGCAATGTAATTAGCATGCCGAATATTACTTGGAATGTGAATTGGAACGAAATCGCCAATAGATAAGACCATTTTACAATTTGGGCCCAAGTTAGAAGCAGAGCCTAAGGTGTAAATTATTGATAGTCCATATCTCGGAAACTATAAGAGATAATGCAATTTCGCAACCGGCAATGTAATTAGCATGCCGAATATCACTTGGAATGTGAATTGGGACGAAATCGCCAATAGATAAGACCATTTTACAATTTGGGCCCAAGTTAGAAGCAGAGCCTAAGGTGTAAATTATCGATAGTCCATATCTCGGAAACTATAAGAGATAATGCAATTTGGCAACCGGCAATGTAATTAGCATGCCGAATATTACTTGGAATGTGAATTGGAACGAAATCGCCAATAGATAAGACCATTTTACAATTTGGGCCCAAGTTAGAAGCAGAGCCTAAGGTGTAAATTATCGATAGTCCATATCTCGGAAACTATAAGAGATAATGCAATTTGGCAACCGGCAATGTAATTAGCATGCCGAATATTACTTGGAATGTGAATTGGAACGAAATCGCCAATAGATAAGACCATTTTACAATTTGGGCCCAAGTTAGAAGCAGAGCCTAAGGTGTAAATTATCGATAGTCCATATCTCGGAAACTATAAGAGATAATGCAATTTGGCAACCGGCAATGTAATTAGCATGCCGAATATTACTTGGAATGTGAATTGGAACGAAATCGCCAATAGATAAGACCATTTTACAATTTGGGCCCAAATTAGAAGCAGAGCCTAAGGTGTAAATTATCGATAGTCCATATCTCGGAAACTGTAAGAGATAATGCAATTTGGCAACCGGCAATGTAATTAGCATGCCGAATATTACTTGGAATGTGAATTGGAACGAAATCGCCAATAGATAAGACCATTTTACAATTTGGGCCCAAGTTAGAAGCAGAGCCTAAGGTGTAAATTATCGATAGTCCATATCTCGGAAACTATAAGAGATAATGCAATTTGGCAACCGGCAATGTAATTAGCATGCCGAATATTACTCGGAATGCGAATTGGAACGAAATCGCCAATAGATAAGACCATTTTACAATTTGGGCCCAAGTTAGAAGCAGAGCCTAAGGTGTAAATTATCGATAGTCCATATCTCGGAAACTATAAGAGATAATGCAATTTGGCAACCGGCAATGTAATTAGCATGCCGAATATTACTTGGAATGTGAATTGCAACTAAATCGCCAATAGATAAGACCATTTTACAATTTGGGCCCAAGTTAGAAGCAGAGCCTAAGGTGTAAATTATCGATAGTCCATATCTCGGAAACTATAAGAGATAATGCAATTTGGCAACCGGCAATGTAATTAGCATGCCGAATATTACTTGGAATGTGAATTGGAACGAAATCGCCAACAGATAAGACCATTTTACAATTTGGGCCCAAGTTAGAAGCAGAGCCTAAGGTGTAAATTATCGATAGTCCATATCTCGGAAACTATAAGAGATAATGCAATTTCGCAACCGGCAATGTAATTAGCATGCCGAATATCACTTGGAATGTGAATTGGGACGAAATCGCCAATAGATAAGACCATTTTACAATTTGGGCCCAAGTTAGAAGCAGAGCCTAAGGTGTAAATTATCGATAGTCCATATCTCGGAAACTATAAGAGATAATGCAATTTGGCAACCGGCAATGTAATTAGCATGCCGAATATTACTTGGAATGTGAATTGGAACGAAATCGCCAATAGATAAGACCATTTTACAATTTGGGCCCAAGTTAGAAGCAGAGCCTAAGGTGTAAATTATCGATAGTCCATATCTCGGAAACTATAAGAGATAATGCAATTTGGCAACCGGCAATGTAATTAGCATGCCGAATATTACTTGGAATGTGAATTGGAACGAAATCGCCAATAGGTAAGACCATTTTACAATTTGGGCCCAAGTTAGAAGCAGAGCCTAAGGTGTAAATTATCGATAGTCCATATCTCGGAAACTATAAGAGATAATTCAATTTGGCAACCGGCAATGTAATTAGCATGCCGAATATTACTTGGATTGTGAATTGGAACGAAATCGCCAATAGATAAGACCATTTTACAATTTGGGCCCAAGTTAGAAGCAGAGCCTAAGGTGTAAATTATCGATAGTCCATATCTCGGAAACTATAAGAGATAATGCAATTTGGCAACCGGCAATGTAATTAGCATGCCGAATATTACTTGGAATGTGAATTGGAACGAAATCGCCAATAGATAAGACCATTCTACAATTTGGGCCCAAGTTATAAGCAGAGCCTATGGTGTAAATTATCGATAGTCCATATCTCGGAAACTATAAGAGATAATGCAATTTGGCAACCGGCAATGTAATTAGCATGCCGAATATTACTTGGAATGTGAATTGGAACGAAATCGCCAATAGATAAGACCATTTTACAATTTGGGCCCAAGTTAGAAGCAGAGCCTAAGGTGTAAATTATCGATAGTCCATATCTCGGAAACTATAAGAGTTAATGCAATTTGGCAACCGGCAATGTAATTAGCATGCCGAATATTACTTGGAATGTGAATTGGAACGAAATCGCCAATAGATAAGGCCATTTTACAATTTGGGCCCAAGTTAGAAGCAGAGCCTAAGGTGTAAATTATCGATAGTCCATATCTCGGAAACTATAAGAGATAATGCAATTTGGCAACCGGCAATGCAATTAGCATGCCGAATATTACTTGGAATGTGAATTGGAACGAAATCGCCAATAGATAAGACCATTCTACAATTTGGGCCCAAGTTATAAGCAGAGCCTATGGTGTAAATTATCGATAGTCCATATCTCGGAAACTATAAGAGATAATGCAATTTGGCAACCGGCAATGTAATTAGCATGCCGAATATTACTTGGAATGTGAATTGGAACGAAATCGCCAATAGATAAGACCATTTTACAATTTGGGCCCAAGTTAGAAGCAGAGCCTAAGGTGTAAATTATCGATAGTCCATATCTCGGAAACTATAAGAGATAATTCAATTTGGCAACCGGCAATGTAATTAGCATGCCGAATATTACTTGGAATGTGAATTGGGACGAAATCGCCAATAGATAAGGCCATTTTACAATTTGGGCCCAAGTTAGAAGCAGAGCCTAAGGTGTAAATTATCGATAGTCCATATCTCGGAAACTATAAGAGATAATGCAATTTGGCAACCGGCAATGTTATTAGCATGCCGAATATTACTTGGAATGTGAATTGGAACGAAATCGCCATAGATAAGACCATTTTACAATTTGGGCCCATGTTAGAAGCAGAGCCTAAGGTGTAAATTATTGATAGTCCATATCTCGGAAACTATAAGAGATAATGCAATTTCGCAACCGGCAATGTAATTAGCATGCCGAATATTACTTGGAGTGTGAATTGGAACGAAATCGCCAATAGATAAGACCATTTTACAATTTGGGCCCAAGTTAGAAGCAGAGCCTAAGGTGTAAATTATCGATAGTCCATATCTCGGAAACTATAAGAGATAATGCAATTTGGCAACCGGCAATGTAATTAGCATGCCGAATATTACTTGGAATGTGAATTGCAACTAAATCGCCAATAGATAAGACCATTTTACAATTTGGGCCCAAGTTAGAAGCAGAGCCTAAGGTGTAAATTATCGATAGTCCATATCTCGGAAACTATAAGAGATAATGCAATTTGGCAACCGGCAATGTAATTAGCATGCCGAATATTACTTGGAATGTGAATTGGAACGAAATCGCCAATAGATAAGACCATTTTACAATTTGGGCCCAAGTTAGAAGCAGAGCCTAAGGTGTAAATTATCGATAGTCCATATCTCGGAAACTATAAGAGATAATGCAATTTCGCAACCGGCAATGTAATTAGCATGCCGAATATCACTTGGAATGTGAATTGGGACGAAATCGCCAATAGATAAGACCATTTTACAATTTGGGCCCAAGTTAGAAGCAGAGCCTAAGGTGTAAATTATCGATAGTCCATATCTCGGAAACTATAAGAGATAATGCAATTTGGCAACCGGCAATGTAATTAGCATGCCGAATATTACTTGGAATGTGAATTGGAACGAAATCGCCAATAGATAAGACCATTTTACAATTTGGGCCCAAGTTAGAAGCAGAGCCTAAGGTGTAAATTATCGATAGTCCATATCTCGGAAACTATAAGAGATAATGCAATTTGGCAACCGGCAATGTAATTAGCATGCCGAATATTACTTGGAATGTGAATTGGAACGAAATCGCCAATAGATAAGACCATTTTACAATTTGGGCCCATGTTAGAAGCAGAGCCTAAGGTGTAAATTATTGATAGTCCATATCTCGGAAACTATAAGAGATAATGCAATTTCGCAACCGGCAATGTAATTAGCATGCCGAATATTACTTGGAGTGTGAATTGGAACGAAATCGCCAATAGATAAGACCATTTTACAATTTGGGCCCAAGTTAGAAGCAGAGCCTAAGGTGTAAATTATCGATAGTCCATATCTCGGAAACTATAAGAGATAATGCAATTTGGCAACCGGCAATGTAATTAGCATGCCGAATATTACTTGGAATGTGAATTGCAACTAAATCGCCAATAGATAAGACCATTTTACAATTTGGGCCCAAGTTAGAAGCAGAGCCTAAGGTGTAAATTATCGATAGTCCATATCTCGGAAACTATAAGAGATAATGCAATTTGGCAACCGGCAATGTAATTAGCATGCCGAATATTACTTGGAATGTGAATTGGAATGAAATCGCCAATAGATAAGACCATTTTACAATTTGGGCCCAAGTTAGAAGCAGAGCCTAAGGTGTAAATTATCGATAGTCCATATCTCGGAAACTATAAGAGATAATGCAATTTCGCAACCGGCAATGTAATTAGCATGCCGAATATCACTTGGAATGTGAATTGGGACGAAATCGCCAATAGATAAGACCATTTTACAATTTGGGCCCAAGTTAGAAGCAGAGCCTAAGGTGTAAATTATCGATAGTCCATATCTCGGAAACTATAAGAGATAATGCAATTTGGCAACCGGCAATGTAATTAGCATGCCGAATATTACTTGGAATGTGAATTGGAACGAAATCGCCAATAGATAAGACCATTTTACAATTTGGGCCCAAGTTAGAAGCAGAGCCTAAGGTGTAAATTATCGATAGTCCATATCTCGGAAACTATAAGAGATAATGCAATTTGGCAACCGGCAATGTAATTAGCATGCCGAATATTACTTGGAATGTGAATTGGAACGAAATCGCCAATAGGTAAGACCATTTTACAATTTGGGCCCAAGTTAGAAGCAGAGCCTAAGGTGTAAATTATCGATAGTCCATATCTCGGAAACTATAAGAGATAATTCAATTTGGCAACCGGCAATGTAATTAGCATGCCGAATATTACTTGGAATGTGAATTGGAACGAAATCGCCAATAGATAAGACCATTTTACAATTTGGGCCCAAGTTAGAAGCAGAGCCTAAGGTGTAAATTATCGATAGTCCATATCTCGGAAACTATAAGAGATAATGCAATTTGGCAACCGGCAATGTAATTAGCATGCCGAATATTACTTGGAATGTGAATTGGAACGAAATCGCCAATAGATAAGACCATTCTACAATTTGGGCCCAAGTTATAAGCAGAGCCTATGGTGTAAATTATCGATAGTCCATATCTCGGAAACTATAAGAGATAATGCAATTTGGCAACCGGCAATGTAATTAGCATGCCGAATATTACTTGGAATGTGAATTGGAACGAAATCGCCAATAGATAAGACCATTTTACAATTTGGGCCCAAGTTAGAAGCAGAGCCTAAGGTGTAAATTATCGATAGTCCATATCTCGGAAACTATAAGAGTTAATGCAATTTGGCAACCGGCAATGTAATTAGCATGCCGAATATTACTTGGAATGTGAATTGGAACGAAATCGCCAATAGATAAGACCATTTTACAATTTGGGCCCAAGTTAGAAGCAGAGCCTAAGGTGTAAATTATCGATAGTCCATATCTCGGAAACTATAAGAGATAATGCAATTTGGCAACCGGCAATGTAATTAGCATGCCGAATATTACTTGGAATGTGAATTGGAACGAAATTGCCAATAGATAAGACCATTTTACAATTTGGGCCCAAGTTAGAAGCAGAGCCTAAGGTGTAAATTATCGATAGTCCATATCTCTGAAACTATAAGAGATAATGCAATTTCGCAACCGGCAATGTAATTAGCATGCCGAATATTACTTGGAATGTGAATTGGGACGAAATCGCCAATAGATAAGGCCATTTTACAATTTGGGCCCAAGTTAGAAGCAGAGCCTAAGGTGTAAATTATCGATAGTCCATATCTCGGAAACTATAAGAGATAATGCAATTTGGCAACCGGCAATGTTATTAGCATGCCGAATATTACTTGGAATGTGAATTGGAACGAAATCGCCATAGATAAGACCATTTTACAATTTGGGCCCATGTTAGAAGCAGAGCCTAAGGTGTAAATTATTGATAGTCCATATCTCGGAAACTATAAGAGATAATGCAAATTCGCAACCGGCAATGTAATTAGCATGCCGAATATTACTTGGAGTGTGAATTGGAACGAAATCGCCAATAGATAAGGCCATTTTACAATTTGGGCCCAAGTTAGAAGCAGAGCCTAAGGTGTAAATTATCGATAGTCCATATCTCGGAAACTATAAGAGATAATGCAATTTGGCAACCGGCAATGTAATTAGCATGCCAAATATTACTTGGAATGTGAATTGGAACGAAATCGCCAATAGATAAGACCATTTTACAATTTGGGCCCAAGTTAGAAGCAGAGCCTAAGGTGTAAATTATCGATAGTCCATATCTCGGAAACTATAAGAGATAATGCAATTTGGCAACCGGCAATGTAATTAGCATGCCGAATATTACTTGGAATGTGAATTGCAACTAAATCGCCAATAGATAAGACCATTTTACAATTTGGGCCCAAGTTAGAAGCAGAGCCTAAGGTGTAAATTATCGATAGTCCATATCTCGGAAACTATAAGAGATAATGCAATTTGGCAACCGGCAATGTAATTAGCATGCCGAATATTACTTGGAATGTGAATTGGAACGAAATCGCCAATAGATAAGACCATTTTACAATTTGGGCCCAAGTTAGAAGCAGAGCCTAAGGTGTAAATTATCGATAGTCCATATCTCGGAAACTATAAGAGATAATGCAATTTGGCAACCGGCAATGTAATTAGCATGCCGAATATTACTTGGAATGTGAATTGGAACGAAATCGCCAATAGATAAAACCATTTTACAATTTGGGCCCAAGTTAGAAGCAGAGCCTAAGGTGTAAATTATCGATAGTCCATATCTCGGAAACTATAAGAGATAATGCAATTTGGCAACCGGCAATGTAATTAGCATGCCGAATATTACTTGGAATGTGAATTGGAACGAAATCGCCAATAGATAAGACCATTTTACAATTTGGGCCCAAGTTAGAAGCAGAGCCTAAGGTGTAAATTATCGATAGTCCATATCTCGGAAACTATAAGAGATAATACAATTTCGCAACCGGCAATGTAATTAGCATGCCGAATATCACTTGGAATGTGAATTGGGACGAAATCGCCAATAGATAAGACCATTTTACAATTTGGGCCCAAGTTAGAAGCAGAGCCTAAGGTGTAAATTATCGATAGTCCATATCTCAGAAACTATAAGAGATAATGCAATTTCGCAACCGGCAATGTAATTAGCATGCCGAATATTACTTGGAGTGTGAATTGGAACGAAATCGCCAATAGATAAGACCATTTTACAATTTGGGCCCAAGTTAGAAGCAGAGCCTAAGGTGTAAATTATCGATAGTCCATATCTCGGAAACTATAAGAGATAATGCAATTTGGCAACCGGCAATGTAATTAGAATGCCGAATATTACTTGGAATGTGAATTGGAACGAAATCGCCAATAGATAAGACCATTTTACAATTTGGGCCCAAGTTAGAAGCAGAGCCTAAGGTGTAAATTATCGATAGTCCATATCTCGGAAACTATAAGAGATAATGCAATTTGGCAACCGGCAATGTAATTAGCATGCCAAATATTACTTGGAATGTGAATTGGAACGAAATCGCCAATAGATAAGACCATTTTACAATTTGGGCCCAAGTTAGAAGCAGAGCCTAAGGTGTAAATTATCGATAGTCCATATCTCGGAAACTATAAGAGATAATGCAATTTGGCAACCGGCAATGTAATTAGCATGCCGAATATTACTTGGAATGTGAATTGCAACTAAATCGCCAATAGATAAGACCATTTTACAATTTGGGCCCAAGTTAGAAGCAGAGCCTAAGGTGTAAATTATCGATAGTCCATATCTCGGAAACTATAAGAGATAATGCAATTTGGCAACCGGCAATGTAATTAGCATGCCGAATATTACTTGGAATGTGAATTGGAACGAAATCGCCAATAGATAAGACCATTTTACAATTTGGGCCCAAGTTAGAAGCAGAGCCTAAGGTGTAAATTATCGATAGTCCATATCTCGGAAACTATAAGAGATAATGCAATTTGGCAACCGGCAATGTAATTAGCATGCCGAATATTACTTGGAATGTGAATTGGAACGAAATCGCCAATAGATAAAACCATTTTACAATTTGGGCCCAAGTTAGAAGCAGAGCCTAAGGTGTAAATTATCGATAGTCCATATCTCGGAAACTATAAGAGATAATGCAATTTGGCAACCGGCAATGTAATTAGCATGCCGAATATTACTTGGAATGTGAATTGGAACGAAATCGCCAATAGATAAGACCATTTTACAATTTGGGCCCAAGTTAGAAGCAGAGCCTAAGGTGTAAATTATTGATAGTCCATATCTCGGAAACTATAAGAGATAATGCAATTTCGCAACCGGCAATGTAATTAGCATGCCGAATATCACTTGGAATGTGAATTGGGACGAAATCGCCAATAGATAAGACCATTTTACAATTTGGGCCCAAGTTAGAAGCAGAGCCTAAGGTGTAAATTATCGATAGTCCATATCTCGGAAACTATAAGAGATAATGCAATTTGGCAACCGGCAATGTAATTAGCATGCCGAATATTACTTGGAATGTGAATTGGAACGAAATCGCCAATAGATAAGACCATTTTACAATTTGGGCCCAAGTTAGAAGCAGAGCCTAAGGTGTAAATTATCGATAGTCCATATCTCGGAAACTATAAGAGATAATGCAATTTGGCAACCGGCAATGTAATTAGCATGCCGAATATTACTTGGAATGTGAATTGGAACGAAATCGCCAATAGATAAGACCATTTTACAATTTGGGCCCAAGTTAGAAGCAGAGCCTAAGGTGTAAATTATCGATAGTCCATATCTCGGAAACTATAAGAGATAATGCAATTTGGCAACCGGCAATGTAATTAGCATGCCGAATATTACTTGGAATGTGAATTGGAACGAAATCGCCAATAGATAAGACCATTTTACAATTTGGGCCCAAGTTAGAAGCAGAGCCTAAGGTGTAAATTATCGATAGTCCATATCTCGGAAACTGTAAGAGATAATGCAATTTGGCAACCGGCAATGTAATTAGCATGCCGAATATTACTTGGAATGTGAATTGGAACGAAATCGCCAATAGATAAGACCATTTTACAATTTGGGCCCAAGTTAGAAGCAGAGCCTAAGGTGTAAATTATCGATAGTCCATATCTCGGAAACTATAAGAGATAATGCAATTTGGCAACCGGCAATGTAATTAGCATGCCGAATATTACTCGGAATGCGAATTGGAACGAAATCGCCAATAGATAAGACCATTTTACAATTTGGGCCCAAGTTAGAAGCAGAGCCTAAGGTGTAAATTATCGATAGTCCATATCTCGGAAACTATAAGAGATAATGCAATTTGGCAACCGGCAATGTAATTAGCATGCCGAATATTACTTGGAATGTGAATTGCAACTAAATCGCCAATAGATAAGACCATTTTACAATTTGGGCCCAAGTTAGAAGCAGAGCCTAAGGTGTAAATTATCGATAGTCCATATCTCGGAAACTATAAGAGATAATGCAATTTGGCAACCGGCAATGTAATTAGCATGCCGAATATTACTTGGAATGTGAATTGGAACGAAATCGCCAATAGATAAGACCATTTTACAATTTGGGCCCAAGTTAGAAGCAGAGCCTAAGGTGTAAATTATCGATAGTCCATATCTCGGAAACTATAAGAGATAATGCAATTTCGCAACCGGCAATGTAATTAGCATGCCGAATATCACTTGGAATGTGAATTGGGACGAAATCGCCAATAGATAAGACCATTTTACAATTTGGGCCCAAGTTAGAAGCAGAGCCTAAGGTGTAAATTATCGATAGTCCATATCTCGGAAACTATAAGAGATAATGCAATTTGGCAACCGGCAATGTAATTAGCATGCCGAATATTACTTGGAATGTGAATTGGAACGAAATCGCCAATAGATAAGACCATTTTACAATTTGGGCCCAAGTTAGAAGCAGAGCCTAAGGTGTAAATTATCGATAGTCCATATCTCGGAAACTATAAGAGATAATGCAATTTGGCAACCGGCAATGTAATTAGCATGCCGAATATTACTTGGAATGTGAATTGGAACGAAATCGCCAATAGGTAAGACCATTTTACAATTTGGGCCCAAGTTAGAAGCAGAGCCTAAGGTGTAAATTATCGATAGTCCATATCTCGGAAACTATAAGAGATAATTCAATTTGGCAACCGGCAATGTAATTAGCATGCCGAATATTACTTGGATTGTGAATTGGAACGAAATCGCCAATAGATAAGACCATTTTACAATTTGGGCCCAAGTTAGAAGCAGAGCCTAAGGTGTAAATTATCGATAGTCCATATCTCGGAAACTATAAGAGATAATGCAATTTGGCAACCGGCAATGTAATTAGCATGCCGAATATTACTTGGAATGTGAATTGGAACGAAATCGCCAATAGATAAGACCATTCTACAATTTGGGCCCAAGTTATAAGCAGAGCCTATGGTGTAAATTATCGATAGTCCATATCTCGGAAACTATAAGAGATAATGCAATTTGGCAACCGGCAATGTAATTAGCATGCCGAATATTACTTGGAATGTGAATTGGAACGAAATCGCCAATAGATAAGACCATTTTACAATTTGGGCCCAAGTTAGAAGCAGAGCCTAAGGTGTAAATTATCGATAGTCCATATCTCGGAAACTATAAGAGTTAATGCAATTTGGCAACCGGCAATGTAATTAGCATGCCGAATATTACTTGGAATGTGAATTGGAACGAAATCGCCAATAGATAAGACCATTTTACAATTTGGGCCCAAGTTAGAAGCAGAGCCTAAGGTGTAAATTATCGATAGTCCATATCTCGGAAACTATAAGAGATAATTCAATTTGGCAACCGGCAATGTAATTAGCATGCCGAATATTACTTGGAATGTGAATTGGGACGAAATCGCCAATAGATAAGGCCATTTTACAATTTGGGCCCAAGTTAGAAGCAGAGCCTAAGGTGTAAATTATCGATAGTCCATATCTCGGAAACTATAAGAGATAATGCAATTTGGCAACCGGCAATGTTATTAGCATGCCGAATATTACTTGGAATGTGAATTGGAACGAAATCGCCATAGATAAGACCATTTTACAATTTGGGCCCATGTTAGAAGCAGAGCCTAAGGTGTAAATTATTGATAGTCCATATCTCGGAAACTATAAGAGATAATGCAATTTCGCAACCGGCAATGTAATTAGCATGCCGAATATTACTTGGAGTGTGAATTGGAACGAAATCGCCAATAGATAAGACCATTTTACAATTTGGGCCCAAGTTAGAAGCAGAGCCTAAGGTGTAAATTATCGATAGTCCATATCTCGGAAACTATAAGAGATAATGCAATTTGGCAACCGGCAATGTAATTAGCATGCCGAATATTACTTGGAATGTGAATTGCAACTAAATCGCCAATAGATAAGACCATTTTACAATTTGGGCCCAAGTTAGAAGCAGAGCCTAAGGTGTAAATTATCGATAGTCCATATCTCGGAAACTATAAGAGATAATGCAATTTGGCAACCGGCAATGTAATTAGCATGCCGAATATTACTTGGAATGTGAATTGGAACGAAATCGCCAATAGATAAGACCATTTTACAATTTGGGCCCAAGTTAGAAGCAGAGCCTAAGGTGTAAATTATCGATAGTCCATATCTCGGAAACTATAAGAGATAATGCAATTTCGCAACCGGCAATGTAATTAGCATGCCGAATATCACTTGGAATGTGAATTGGGACGAAATCGCCAATAGATAAGACCATTTTACAATTTGGGCCCAAGTTAGAAGCAGAGCCTAAGGTGTAAATTATCGATAGTCCATATCTCGGAAACTATAAGAGATAATGCAATTTGGCAACCGGCAATGTAATTAGCATGCCGAATATTACTTGGAATGTGAATTGGAACGAAATCGCCAATAGATAAGACCATTTTACAATTTGGGCCCAAGTTAGAAGCAGAGCCTAAGGTGTAAATTATCGATAGTCCATATCTCGGAAACTATAAGAGATAATGCAATTTGGCAACCGGCAATGTAATTAGCATGCCGAATATTACTTGGAATGTGAATTGGAACGAAATCGCCATAGATAAGACCATTTTACAATTTGGGCCCATGTTAGAAGCAGAGCCTAAGGTGTAAATTATTGATAGTCCATATCTCGGAAACTATAAGAGATAATGCAATTTCGCAACCGGCAATGTAATTAGCATGCCGAATATTACTTGGAGTGTGAATTGGAACGAAATCGCCAATAGATAAGACCATTTTACAATTTGGGCCCAAGTTAGAAGCAGAGCCTAAGGTGTAAATTATCGATAGTCCATATCTCGGAAACTATAAGAGATAATGCAATTTGGCAACCGGCAATGTAATTAGCATGCCGAATATTACTTGGAATGTGAATTGCAACTAAATCGCCAATAGATAAGACCATTTTACAATTTGGGCCCAAGTTAGAAGCAGAGCCTAAGGTGTAAATTATCGATAGTCCATATCTCGGAAACTATAAGAGATAATGCAATTTGGCAACCGGCAATGTAATTAGCATGCCGAATATTACTTGGAATGTGAATTGGAACGAAATCGCCAATAGATAAGACCATTTTACAATTTGGGCCCAAGTTAGAAGCAGAGCCTAAGGTGTAAATTATCGATAGTCCATTTCTCGGAAACTATAAGAGATAATGCAATTTCGCAACCGGCAATGTAATTAGCATGCCGAATATCACTTGGAATGTGAATTGGGACGAAATCGCCAATAGATAAGACCATTTTACAATTTGGGCCCAAGTTAGAAGCAGAGCCTAAGGTGTAAATTATCGATAGTCCATATCTCGGAAACTATAAGAGATAATGCAATTTGGCAACCGGCAATGTAATTAGCATGCCGAATATTACTTGGAATGTGAATTGGAACGAAATCGCCAATAGATAAGACCATTTTACAATTTGGGCCCAAGTTAGAAGCAGAGCCTAAGGTGTAAATTATCGATAGTCCATATCTCGGAAACTATAAGAGATAATGCAATTTGGCAACCGGCAATGTAATTAGCATGCCGAATATTACTTGGAATGTGAATTGGAACGAAATCGCCAATAGGTAAGACCATTTTACAATTTGGGCCCAAGTTAGAAGCAGAGCCTAAGGTGTAAATTATCGATAGTCCATATCTCGGAAACTATAAGAGATAATTCAATTTGGCAACCGGCAATGTAATTAGCATGCCGAATATTACTTGGAATGTGAATTGGAACGAAATCGCCAATAGATAAGACCATTTTACAATTTGGGCCCAAGTTAGAAGCAGAGCCTAAGGTGTAAATTATCGATAGTCCATATCTCGGAAACTATAAGAGATAATGCAATTTGGCAACCGGCAATGTAATTAGCATGCCGAATATTACTTGGAATGTGAATTGGAACGAAATCGCCAATAGATAAGACCATTCTACAATTTGGGCCCAAGTTATAAGCAGAGCCTATGGTGTAAATTATCGATAGTCCATATCTCGGAAACTATAAGAGATAATGCAATTTGGCAACCGGCAATGTAATTAGCATGCCGAATATTACTTGGAATGTGAATTGGAACGAAATCGCCAATAGATAAGACCATTTTACAATTTGGGCCCAAGTTAGAAGCAGAGCCTAAGGTGTAAATTATCGATAGTCCATATCTCGGAAACTATAAGAGTTAATGCAATTTGGCAACCGGCAATGTAATTAGCATGCCGAATATTACTTGGAATGTGAATTGGAACGAAATCGCCAATAGATAAGACCATTTTACAATTTGGGCCCAAGTTAGAAGCAGAGCCTAAGGTGTAAATTATCGATAGTCCATATCTCGGAAACTATAAGAGATAATGCAATTTGGCAACCGGCAATGTAATTAGCATGCCGAATATTACTTGGAATGTGAATTGGAACGAAATTGCCAATAGATAAGACCATTTTACAATTTGGGCCCAAGTTAGAAGCAGAGCCTAAGGTGTAAATTATCGATAGTCCATATCTCTGAAACTATAAGAGATAATGCAATTTCGCAACCGGCAATGTAATTAGCATGCCGAATATTACTTGGAATGTGAATTGGGACGAAATCGCCAATAGATAAGGCCATTTTACAATTTGGGCCCAAGTTAGAAGCAGAGCCTAAGGTGTAAATTATCGATAGTCCATATCTCGGAAACTATAAGAGATAATGCAATTTGGCAACCGGCAATGTTATTAGCATGCCGAATATTACTTGGAATGTGAATTGGAACGAAATCGCCATAGATAAGACCATTTTACAATTTGGGCCCATGTTAGAAGCAGAGCCTAAGGTGTAAATTATTGATAGTCCATATCTCGGAAACTATAAGAGATAATGCAAATTCGCAACCGGCAATGTAATTAGCATGCCGAATATTACTTGGAGTGTGAATTGGAACGAAATCGCCAATAGATAAGGCCATTTTACAATTTGGGCCCAAGTTAGAAGCAGAGCCTAAGGTGTAAATTATCGATAGTCCATATCTCGGAAACTATAAGAGATAATGCAATTTGGCAACCGGCAATGTAATTAGCATGCCAAATATTACTTGGAATGTGAATTGGAACGAAATCGCCAATAGATAAGACCATTTTACAATTTGGGCCCAAGTTAGAAGCAGAGCCTAAGGTGTAAATTATCGATAGTCCATATCTCGGAAACTATAAGAGATAATGCAATTTGGCAACCGGCAATGTAATTAGCATGCCGAATATTACTTGGAATGTGAATTGCAACTAAATCGCCAATAGATAAGACCATTTTACAATTTGGGCCCAAGTTAGAAGCAGAGCCTAAGGTGTAAATTATCGATAGTCCATATCTCGGAAACTATAAGAGATAATGCAATTTGGCAACCGGCAATGTAATTAGCATGCCGAATATTACTTGGAATGTGAATTGGAACGAAATCGCCAATAGATAAGACCATTTTACAATTTGGGCCCAAGTTAGAAGCAGAGCCTAAGGTGTAAATTATCGATAGTCCATATCTCGGAAACTATAAGAGATAATGCAATTTGGCAACCGGCAATGTAATTAGCATGCCGAATATTACTTGGAATGTGAATTGGAACGAAATCGCCAATAGATAAAACCATTTTACAATTTGGGCCCAAGTTAGAAGCAGAGCCTAAGGTGTAAATTATCGATAGTCCATATCTCGGAAACTATAAGAGATAATGCAATTTGGCAACCGGCAATGTAATTAGCATGCCGAATATTACTTGGAATGTGAATTGGAACGAAATCGCCAATAGATAAGACCATTTTACAATTTGGGCCCAAGTTAGAAGCAGAGCCTAAGGTGTAAATTATTGATAGTCCATATCTCGGAAACTATAAGAGATAATGCAATTTCGCAACCGGCAATGTAATTAGCATGCCGAATATCACTTGGAATGTGAATTGGGACGAAATCGCCAATAGATAAGACCATTTTACAATTTGGGCCCAAGTTAGAAGCAGAGCCTAAGGTGTAAATTATCGATAGTCCATATCTCGGAAACTATAAGAGATAATGCAATTTGGCAACCGGCAATGTAATTAGCATGCCGAATATTACTTGGAATGTGAATTGGAACGAAATCGCCAATAGATAAGACCATTTTACAATTTGGGCCCAAGTTAGAAGCAGAGGCTAAGGTGTAAATTATCGATAGTCCATATCTCGGAAACTATAAGAGATAATGCAATTTGGCAACCGGCAATGTAATTAGCATGCCGAATATTACTTGGAATGTGAATTGGAACGAAATCGCCAATAGATAAGACCATTTTACAATTTGGGCCCAAGTTAGAAGCAGAGCCTAAGGTGTAAATTATCGATAGTCCATATCTCGGAAACTATAAGAGATAATGCAATTTGGCAACCGGCAATGTAATTAGCATGCCGAATATTACTTGGAATGTGAATTGGAACGAAATCGCCAATAGATAAGACCATTTTACAATTTGGGCCCAAGTTAGAAGCAGAGCCTAAGGTGTAAATTATCGATAGTCCATATCTCGGAAACTGTAAGAGATAATGCAATTTGGCAACCGGCAATGTAATTAGCATGCCGAATATTACTTGGAATGTGAATTGGAACGAAATCGCCAATAGATAAGACCATTTTACAATTTGGGCCAAAGTTAGAAGCAGAGCCTAAGGTGTAAATTATCGATAGTCCATATCTCGGAAACTATAAGAGATAATGCAATTTGGCAACCGGCAATGTAATTAGCATGCCGAATATTACTCGGAATGCGAATTGGAACGAAATCGCCAATAGATAAGACCATTTTACAATTTGGGCCCAAGTTAGAAGCAGAGCCTAAGGTGTAAATTATCGATAGTCCATATCTCGGAAACTATAAGAGATAATGCAATTTGGCAACCGGCAATGTAATTAGCATGCCGAATATTACTTGGAATGTGAATTGCAACTAAATCGCCAATAGATAAGACCATTTTACAATTTGGGCCCAAGTTAGAAGCAGAGCCTAAGGTGTAAATTATCGATAGTCCATATCTCAGAAACTATAAGAGATAATGCAATTTGGCAACCGGCAATGTAATTAGCATGCCGAATATTACTTGGAATGTGAATTGGAACGAAATCGCCAATAGATAAGACCATTTTACAATTTGGGCCCAAGTTAGAAGCAGAGCCTAAGGTGTAAATTATCGATAGTCCATATCTCGGAAACTATAAGAGATAATGCAATTTCGCAACCGGCAATGTAAATAGCATGCCGAATATCACTTGGAATGTGAATTGGGACGAAATCGCCAATAGATAAGACCATTTTACAATTTGGGCCCAAGTTAGAAGCAGAGCCTAAGGTGTAAATTATCGATAGTCCATATCTCGGAAACTATAAGATATAATGCAATTTGGCAACCGGCAATGTAATTAGTATGCCGAATATTACTTGGATTGTGAATTGGAACGAAATCGCCAATAGATAAGACCATTTTACAATTTGGGCCCAAGTTAGAAGCAGAGCCTAAGGTGTAAATTATCGATAGTCCATATCTCGGAAACTATAAGAGATAATGCAATTTGGCAACCGGCAATGTAATTAGCATGCCGAATATTACTTGGAATGTGAATTGGAACGAAATCGCCAATAGGTAAGACCATTTTACAATTTGGGCCCAAGTTAGAAGCAGAGCCTAAGGTGTAAATTATCGATAGTCCATATCTCGGAAACTATAAAAGATAATTCAATTTGGCAACCGGCAATGTAATTAGCATGCCGAATATTACTTGGAATGTGAATTGGAACGAAATCGCCAATAGATAAGACCATTTTACAATTTGGGCCCAAGTTAGAAGCAGAGCCTAAGGTGTAAATTATCGATAGTCCATATCTCGGAAACTATAAAAGATAATGCAATTTGGCAACCGGCAATGTAATTAGCATGCCGAATATTACTTGGAATGTGAATTGGAACGAAATCGCCAATAGATAAGACCATTCTACAATTTGGGCCCAAGTTATAAGCAGAGCCTATGGTGTAAATTATCGATAGTCCATATCTCGGAAACTATAAGAGATAATGCAATTTGGCAACCGGCAATGTAATTAGCATGCCGAATATTACTTGGAATGTGAATTGGAACGAAATCGCCAATAGATAAGACCATTTTACAATTTGGGCCCAAGTTAGAAGCAGAGCCTAAGGTGTAAATTATCGATAGTCCATATCTCGGAAACTATAAGAGTTAATGCAATTTGGCAACCGGCAATGTAATTAGCATGCCGAATATTACTTGGAATGTGAATTGGAACGAAATCGCCAATAGATAAGACCATTTTACAATTTGGGCCCAAGTTAGAAGCAGAGCCTAAGGTGTAAATTATCGATAGTCCATATCTCGGAAACTATAAGAGATAATGCAATTTGGCAACCGGCAATGTAATTAGCATGCCGAATATTACTTGGAATGTGAATTGGAACGAAATTGCCTATAGATAAGACCATTTTACAATTTGGGCCCAAGTTAGAAGCAGAGCCTAAGGTGTAAATTATCGATAGTCCATATCTCTGAAACTATAAGAGATAATGCAATTTCGCAACCGGCAATGTAATTAGCATGCCGAATATTACTTGGAATGTGAATTGGGACGAAAACGCCAATAGATAAGGCCATTTTACCATTTGGGCCCAAGTTAGAAGCAGAGCCTAAGGTGTAAATTATCGATAGTCCATATCTCGGAAACTATAAGAGATAATGCAATTTGGCAACCGGCAATGTTATTAGCATGCCGAATATTACTTGGAATGTGAATTGGAACGAAATCGCCATAGATAAGACCATTTTACAATTTGGGCCCATGTTAGAAGCAGAGCCTAAGGTGTAAATTATTGATAGTCCATATCTCGGAAACTATAAGAGATAATGCAATTTCGCAACCGGCAATGTAATTAGCATGCCGAATATTACTTGGAGTGTGAATTGGAACGAAATCGCCAATAGATAAGACCATTTTACAATTTGGGCCCAAGTAAGAAGCAGAGCCTAAGGTGTAAATTATCGATAGTCCATATCTCGGAAACTATAAGAGATAATGCAATTTGGCAACCGGCAATGTAATTAGCATGCCGAATATTACTTGGAGTGTGAATTGGAACGAAATCGCCAATAGATAAGACCATTTTACAATTTGGGCCCAAGTTAGAAGCAGAGCCTAAGGTGTAAATTATCGATAGTCCATATCTCGGAAACTATAAGAGATAATGCAATTTGGCAACAATCAATGTAATTAGCATGCCGAATATTACTTGGAATGTGAATTGGAACGAAATTGTCAATAGATAAGACCATTTTACAATTTGGGCCCAAGTTAGAAGCAGAGCCTAAGGTGTAAATTATCGATAGTCCATATCTCGGAAACTATAAGAGATAATGCAATTTGGCAACCGGCAATGTAATTAGCATGCCGAATATTACTTGGAATGTGAATTGGAACGAAATCGCCAATAGATAAGACCATTTTACAATTTGGGCCCAAGTTAGAAGCAGAGCCTAAGGTGTAAATTATCGATAGTCCATATCTCGGAAACTATAAGAGATAATGCAATTTGGCAACCGGCAATGTATTTAGCATGCCGAATATTACTTGGAATGTGAATTGGAACGAAATCGCCAATAGATAAGACCTTTTTACAATTTGGGCCCAAGTTAGAAGCAGAGCCTAAGGTGTAAATTATCGATAGTCCATATCTCGGAAACTATAAGAGATAATGCAATTTGGCAACCGGCAATGTAATTAGCATGCCGAATATTACTTGGAATGTGAATTGCAACTAAATCGCCAATAGATAAGACCATTTTACAATTTGGGCCCAAGTTAGAAGCAGAGCCTAAGGTGTAAATTATCGATAGTCCATATCTCGGAAACTATAAGAGATAATGCAATTTGGCAACCGGCAATGTAATTAGCATGCCGAATATTACTTGGAATGTGAATTGGAACGAAATCGCCAATAGATAAGACCATTTTACAATTTGGGCCCAAGTTAGAAGCAGAGCCTAAGGTGTAAATTATCGATAGTCCATATCTCGGAAACTATAAGAGATAATGCAATTTCGCAACCGGCAATGTAATTAGCATGCCGAATATCACTTGGAATGTGAATTGGGACGAAATCGCCAATAGATAAGACCATTTTACAATTTGGGCCCAAGTTAGAAGCAGAGCCTAAGGTGTAAATTATCGATAGTCCATATCTCGGAAACTATAAGAGATAATGCAATTTGGCAACCGGCAATGTAATTAGCATGCCGAATATTACTTGGAATGTGAATTGGAACGAAATCGCCAATAGATAAGACCATTTTACAATTTGGGCCCAAGTTAGAAGCAGAGCCTAAGGTGTAAATTATCGATAGTCCATATCTCGGAAACTATAAGAGATAATGCAATTTGGCAACCGGCAATGTAATTAGCATGCCGAATATTACTTGGAATGTGAATTGGAACGAAATCGCCATAGATAAGACCATTTTACAATTTGGGCCCATGTTAGAAGCAGAGCCTAAGGTGTAAATTATTGATAGTCCATATCTCGGAAACTATAAGAGATAATGCAATTTCGCAACCGGCAATGTAATTAGCATGCCGAATATTACTTGGAGTGTGAATTGGAACGAAATCGCCAATAGATAAGACCATTTTACAATTTGGGCCCAAGTTAGAAGCAGAGCCTAAGGTGTAAATTATCGATAGTCCATATCTCGGAAACTATAAGAGATAATGCAATTTGGCAACCGGCAATGTAATTAGCATGCCGAATATTACTTGGAATGTGAATTGCAACTAAATCGCCAATAGATAAGACCATTTTACAATTTGGGCCCAAGTTAGAAGCAGAGCCTAAGGTGTAAATTATCGATAGTCCATATCTCGGAAACTATAAGAGATAATGCAATTTGGCAACCGGCAATGTAATTAGCATGCCGAATATTACTTGGAATGTGAATTGGAACGAAATCGCCAATAGATAAGACCATTTTACAATTTGGGCCCAAGTTAGAAGCAGAGCCTAAGGTGTAAATTATCGATAGTCCATATCTCGGAAACTATAAGAGATAATGCAATTTCGCAACCGGCAATGTAATTAGCATGCCGAATATCACTTGGAATGTGAATTGGGACGAAATCGCCAATAGATAAGACCATTTTACAATTTGGGCCCAAGTTAGAAGCAGAGCCTAAGGTGTAAATTATCGATAGTCCATATCTCGGAAACTATAAGAGATAATGCAATTTGGCAACCGGCAATGTAATTAGCATGCCGAATATTACTTGGAATGTGAATTGGAACGAAATCGCCAATAGATAAGACCATTTTACAATTTGGGCCCAAGTTAGAAGCAGAGCCTAAGGTGTAAATTATCGATAGTCCATATCTCGGAAACTATAAGAGATAATGCAATTTGGCAACCGGCAATGTAATTAGCATGCCGAATATTACTTGGAATGTGAATTGGAACGAAATCGCCAATAGGTAAGACCATTTTACAATTTGGGCCCAAGTTAGAAGCAGAGCCTAAGGTGTAAATTATCGATAGTCCATATCTCGGAAACTATAAGAGATAATTCAATTTGGCAATCGGCAATGTAATTAGCATGCCGAATATTACTTGGAATGTGAATTGGAACGAAATCGCCAATAGATAAGACCATTTTACAATTTGGGCCCAAGTTAGAAGCAGAGCCTAAGGTGTAAATTATCGATAGTCCATATCTCGGAAACTATAAGAGATAATGCAATTTGTCAACCGGCAATGTAATTAGCATGCCGAATATTACTTGGAATGTGAATTGGAACGAAATCGCCAATAGATAAGACCATTCTACAATTTGGGCCCAAGTTATAAGCAGAGCCTATGGTGTAAATTATCGATAGTCCATATCTCGGAAACTATAAGAGATAATGCAATTTGGCAACCGGCAATGTAATTAGCATGCCGAATATTACTTGGAATGTGAATTGGAACGAAATCGCCAATAGATAAGACCATTTTACAATTTGGGCCCAAGTTAGAAGCAGAGCCTAAGGTGTAAATTATCGATAGTCCATATCTCGGAAACTATAAGAGTTAATGCAATTTGGCAACCGGCAATGTAATTAGCATGCCGAATATTACTTGGAATGTGAATTGGAACGAAATCGCCAATAGATAAGACCATTTTACAATTTGGGCCCAAGTTAGAAGCAGAGCCTAAGGTGTAAATTATCGATAGTCCATATCTCGGAAACTATAAGAGATAATGCAATTTGGCAACCGGCAATGTAATTAGCATGCCGAATATTACTTGGAATGTGAATTGGAACGAAATTGCCAATAGATAAGACCATTTTACAATTTGGGCCCAAGTTAGAAGCAGAGCCTAAGGTGTAAATTATCGATAGTCCATATCTCTGAAACTATAAGAGATAATGCAATTTCGCAACCGGCAATGTAATTAGCATGCCGAATATTACTTGGAATGTGAATTGGGACGAAATCGCCAATAGATAAGGCCATTTTACAATTTGGGCCCAAGTTAGAAGCAGAGCCTAAGGTGTAAATTATCGATAGTCCATATCTCGGAAACTATAAGAGATAATGCAATTTGGCAACCGGCAATGTTATTAGCATGCCGAATATTACTTGGAATGTGAATTGGAACGAAATCGCCATAGATAAGACCATTTTACAATTTGGGCCCATGTTAGAAGCAGAGCCTAAGGTGTAAATTATTGATAGTCCATATCTCGGAAACTATAAGAGATAATGCAAATTCGCAACCGGCAATGTAATTAGCATGCCGAATATTACTTGGAGTGTGAATTGGAACGAAATCGCCAATAGATAAGGCCATTTTACAATTTGGGCCCAAGTTAGAAGCAGAGCCTAAGGTGTAAATTATCGATAGTCCATATCTCGGAAACTATAAGAGATAATGCAATTTGGCAACCGGCAATGTAATTAGCATGCCAAATATTACTTGGAATGTGAATTGGAACGAAATCGCCAATAGATAAGACCATTTTACAATTTGGGCCCAAGTTAGAAGCAGAGCCTAAGGTGTAAATTATCGATAGTCCATATCTCGGAAACTATAAGAGATAATGCAATTTGGCAACCGGCAATGTAATTAGCATGCCGAATATTACTTGGAATGTGAATTGCAACTAAATCGCCAATAGATAAGACCATTTTACAATTTGGGCCCAAGTTAGAAGCAGAGCCTAAGGTGTAAATTATCGATAGTCCATATCTCGGAAACTATAAGAGATAATGCAATTTGGCAACCGGCAATGTAATTAGCATGCCGAATATTACTTGGAATGTGAATTGGAACGAAATCGCCAATAGATAAGACCATTTTACAATTTGGGCCCAAGTTAGAAGCAGAGCCTAAGGTGTAAATTATCGATAGTCCATATCTCGGAAACTATAAGAGATAATGCAATTTGGCAACCGGCAATGTAATTAGCATGCCGAATATTACTTGGAATGTGAATTGGAACGAAATCGCCAATAGATAAAACCATTTTACAATTTGGGCCCAAGTTAGAAGCAGAGCCTAAGGTGTAAATTATCGATAGTCCATATCTCGGAAACTATAAGAGATAATGCAATTTGGCAACCGGCAATGTAATTAGCATGCCGAATATTACTTGGAATGTGAATTGGAACGAAATCGCCAATAGATAAGACCATTTTACAATTTGGGCCCAAGTTAGAAGCAGAGCCTAAGGTGTAAATTATTGATAGTCCATATCTCGGAAACTATAAGAGATAATGCAATTTCGCAACCGGCAATGTAATTAGCATGCCGAATATCACTTGGAATGTGAATTGGGACGAAATCGCCAATAGATAAGACCATTTTACAATTTGGGCCCAAGTTAGAAGCAGAGCCTAAGGTGTAAATTATCGATAGTCCATATCTCGGAAACTATAAGAGATAATGTAATTTGGCAACCGGCAATGTAATTAGCATGCCGAATATTACTTGGAATGTGAATTGGAACGAAATCGCCAATAGATAAGACCATTTTACAATTTGGGCCCAAGTTAGAAGCAGAGGCTAAGGTGTAAATTATCGATAGTCCATATCTCGGAAACTATAAGAGATAATGCAATTTGGCAACCGGCAATGTAATTAGCATGCCGAATATTACTTGGAATGTGAATTGGAACGAAATCGCCAATAGATAAGACCATTTTACAATTTGGGCCCAAGTTAGAAGCAGAGCCTAAGGTGTAAATTATCGATAGTCCATATCTCGGAAACTATAAGAGATAATGCAATTTGGCAACCGGCAATGTAATTAGCATGCCGAATATTACTTGGAATGTGAATTGGAACGAAATCGCCAATAGATAAGACCATTTTACAATTTGGGCCCAAGTTAGAAGCAGAGCCTAAGGTGTAAATTATCGATAGTCCATATCTCGGAAACTGTAAGAGATAATGCAATTTGGCAACCGGCAATGTAATTAGCATGCCGAATATTACTTGGAATGTGAATTGGAACGAAATCGCCAATAGATAAGACCATTTTACAATTTGGGCCAAAGTTAGAAGCAGAGCCTAAGGTGTAAATTATCGATAGTCCATATCTCGGAAACTATAAGAGATAATGCAATTTGGCAACCGGCAATGTAATTAGCATGCCGAATATTACTCGGAATGCGAATTGGAACGAAATCGCCAATAGATAAGACCATTTTACAATTTGGGCCCAAGTTAGAAGCAGAGCCTAAGGTGTAAATTATCGATAGTCCATATCTCGGAAACTATAAGAGATAATGCAATTTGGCAACCGGCAATGTAATTAGCATGCCGAATATTACTTGGAATGTGAATTGCAACTAAATCGCCAATAGATAAGACCATTTTACAATTTGGGCCCAAGTTAGAAGCAGAGCCTAAGGTGTAAATTATCGATAGTCCATATCTCAGAAACTATAAGAGATAATGCAATTTGGCAACCGGCAATGTAATTAGCATGCCGAATATTACTTGGAATGTGAATTGGAACGAAATCGCCAATAGATAAGACCATTTTACAATTTGGGCCCAAGTTAGAAGCAGAGCCTAAGGTGTAAATTATCGATAGTCCATATCTCGGAAACTATAAGAGATAATGCAATTTCGCAACCGGCAATGTAAATAGCATGCCGAATATCACTTGGAATGTGAATTGGGACGAAATCGCCAATAGATAAGACCATTTTACAATTTGGGCCCAAGTTAGAAGCAGAGCCTAAGGTGTAAATTATCGATAGTCCATATCTCGGAAACTATAAGATATAATGCAATTTGGCAACCGGCAATGTAATTAGTATGCCGAATATTACTTGGATTGTGAATTGGAACGAAATCGCCAATAGATAAGACCATTTTACAATTTGGGCCCAAGTTAGAAGCAGAGCCTAAGGTGTAAATTATCGATAGTCCATATCTCGGAAACTATAAGAGATAATGCAATTTGGCAACCGGCAATGTAATTAGCATGCCGAATATTACTTGGAATGTGAATTGGAACGAAATCGCCAATAGGTAAGACCATTTTACAATTTGGGCCCAAGTTAGAAGCAGAGCCTAAGGTGTAAATTATCGATAGTCCATATCTCGGAAACTATAAGAGATAATTCAATTTGGCAAACGGCAATGTAATTAGCATGCCGAATATTACTTGGAATGTGAATTGGAACGAAATCGCCAATAGATAAGACCATTTTACAATTTGGGCCCAAGTTAGAAGCAGAGCCTAAGGTGTAAATTATCGATAGTCCATATCTCGGAAACTATAAGAGATAATGCAATTTGGCAACCGGCAATGTAATTAGCATGCCGAATATTACTTGGAATGTGAATTGGAACGAAATCGCCAATAGATAAGACCATTCTACAATTTGGGCCCAAGTTATAAGCAGAGCCTATGGTGTAAATTATCGATAGTCCATATCTCGGAAACTATAAGAGATAATGCAATTTGGCAACCGGCAATGTAATTAGCATGCCGAATATTACTTGGAATGTGAATTGGAACGAAGTCGCCAATAGATAAGACCATTTTACAATTTGGGCCCAAGTTAGAAGCAGAGCCTAAGGTGTAAATTATCGATAGTCCATATCTCGGAAACTATAAGAGTTAATGCAATTTGGCAACCGGCAATGTAATTAGCATGCCGAATATTACTTGGAATGTGAATTGGAACGAAATCGCCAATAGATAAGACCATTTTACAATTTGGGCCCAAGTTAGAAGCAGAGCCTAAGGTGTAAATTATCGATAGTCCATATCTCGGAAACTATAAGAGATAATGCAATTTGGCAACCGGCAATGTAATTAGCATGCCGAATATTACTTGGAATGTGAATTGGAACGAAATTGCCTATAGATAAGACCATTTTACAATTTGGGCCCAAGTTAGAAGCAGAGCCTAAGGTGTAAATTATCGATAGTCCATATCTCTGAAACTATAAGAGATAATGCAATTTCGCAACCGGCAATGTAATTAGCATGCCGAATATTACTTGGAATGTGAATTGGGACGAAAACGCCAATAGATAAGGCCATTTTACCATTTGGGCCCAAGTTAGAAGCAGAGCCTAAGGTGTAAATTATCGATAGTCCATATCTCGGAAACTATAAGAGATAATGCAATTTGGCAACCGGCAATGTTATTAGCATGCCGAATATTACTTGGAATGTGAATTGGAACGAAATCGCCATAGATAAGACCATTTTACAATTTGGGCCCATGTTAGAAGCAGAGCCTAAGGTGTAAATTATTGATAGTCCATATCTCGGAAACTATAAGAGATAATGCAATTTCGCAACCGGCAATGTAATTAGCATGCCGAATATTACTTGGAGTGTGAATTGGAACGAAATCGCCAATAGATAAGACCATTTTACAATTTGGGCCCAAGTAAGAAGCAGAGCCTAAGGTGTAAATTATCGATAGTCCATATCTCGGAAACTATAAGAGATAATGCAATTTGGCAACCGGCAATGTAATTAGCATGCCGAATATTACTTGGAGTGTGAATTGGAACGAAATCGCCAATAGATAAGACCATTTTACAATTTGGGCCCAAGTTAGAAGCAGAGCCTAAGGTGTAAATTATCGATAGTCCATATCTCGGAAACTATAAGAGATAATGCAATTTGGCAACAATCAATGTAATTAGCATGCCGAATATTACTTGGAATGTGAATTGGAACGAAATTGTCAATAGATAAGACCATTTTACAATTTGGGCCCAAGTTAGAAGCAGAGCCTAAGGTGTAAATTATCGATAGTCCATATCTCGGAAACTATAAGAGATAATGCAATTTGGCAACCGGCAATGTAATTAGCATGCCGAATATTACTTGGAATGTGAATTGGAACGAAATCGCCAATAGATAAGACCATTTTACAATTTGGGCCCAAGTTAGAAGCAGAGCCTAAGGTGTAAATTATCGATAGTCCATATCTCGGAAACTATAAGAGATAATGCAATTTGGCAACCGGCAATGTATTTAGCATGCCGAATATTACTTGGAATGTGAATTGGAACGAAATCGCCAATAGATAAGACCATTTTACAATTTGGGCCCAAGTTAGAAGCAGAGCCTAAGGTGTAAATTATTGATAGGCAATGTAATTAGCATGCCGAATATTACTTGGAATGTGAATTGGAACGAAATCGCCAATAGATAAGACCATTTTACAATTTGGGCCCAAGTTAGAAGCAGAGCCTAAGGTGTAAATTATCGATAGTCCATATCTCAGAAACTATAAGAGATAATGCAATTTCGCAACCGGCAATGTAATTAGCATGCCGAATATTACTTGGAATGTGAATTGGAACGAAATCGCCAATAGGTAAGACCATTTTACAATTTGGGCCCAAGTTAGAAGCAGAGCCTAAGGTGTAAATTATCGATAGTCCATATCTCGGAAACTATAAGAGATAATTCAATTTGGCAACCGGCAATGTAATTAGCATGCCGAATATTACTTGGAATGTGAATAGGAACGAAATCGCCAATAGATAAGACCATTTTACAATTTGGGCCCAAGTTAGAAGCAGAGCCTAAGGTGTAAATTATCGATAGTCCATATCTCGGAAACTATAAGAGATAATGCAATTTGGCAACCGGCAATGTAATTAGCATGCCGAATATTACTTGGAATGTGAATTGGAACGAAATCGCCAATAGATAAGACCATTTTACAATTTGGGCCCAAGTTAGAAGCAGAGCCTAAGGTGTAAATTATCGATAGTCCATATCTCTGAAACTATAAGAGATAATGCAATTTCGCAACCGGCAATGTAATTAGCATGCCGAATATTACTTGGAATGTGAATTGGGACGAAATCGCCAATAGATAAGGCCATTTTACAATTTGGGCCCAAGTTAGAAGCAGAGCCTAAGGTGTAAATTATCGATAGTCCATATCTCGGAAACTATAAGAGATAATGCAATTTGGCAACCGGCAATGTAATTAGCATGCCGAATATTACTTGGAATGTGAATTGGAACGAAATCGCCAATAGATAAGACCATTTTACAATTTGGGCCCAAGTAAGAAGCAGAGCCTAATGTGTAAATTATCGATAGTCCATATCTCGGAAACTATAAGAGATAATGCAATTTGGCAACCGGCAATGTAATTAGCATGCCGAATATTACTTGGAATGTGAATTGGAACGAAATCGCCAATAGATAAGCCCATTTTACAATTTGGGCCCAAGTTAGAAGCAGAGCCTAAAGTGTAAATTATCGATAGTCCATATCTCGGAAACTATAAGAGATAATTCAATTTGGCAACCGACAATGTAATTAGCATGCCGAATATTACTTGGAATGTGAATTGGAACGAAATCGCCAATAGATAAGACCATTTTACAATTTGGGCCCAA
The DNA here is from genome assembly GCF_030347505.1 of Rhynchophorus ferrugineus. Classification (NCBI taxonomy): domain Eukaryota; kingdom Metazoa; phylum Arthropoda; class Insecta; order Coleoptera; family Curculionidae; genus Rhynchophorus; species Rhynchophorus ferrugineus. The sequence continues at coordinate 131,006 of NW_027472906.1, forward strand.
GTTAGAAGCAGAGCCTAAGGTGTAAATTATCGATAGTCCATATCTCGGAAACTATAAGAGATAATGCAATTTGGCAACCGGCAATGTAATTAGCATGCCGAATATTACTTGGAATGTGAATTGGAACGAAATCGCCAATAGATAAGACCATTTTACAATTTGGGCCCAAGTTAGAAGCAGAGCCTAAGGTGTAAATTATCGATAGTCCATATCTCGGAAACTATAAGAGATAATGCAATTTGGCAACCGGCAATGTAATTAGCATGCCGAATATTACTTGGAATGTGAATTGGAACGAAATCGCCAATAGATAAGACCATTTTACAATTTGGGCCCAAGTTAGAAGCAGAGCCTAAGGTGTAAATTATCGATAGTCCATATCTCGGAAACTATAAGAGATAATGCAATTTGGCAACCGGCAATGTAATTAGCATGCCGAATATTACTTGGAATGTGAATTGGAACGAAATCGCCAATAGATAAGACCATTTTACAATTTGGGCCCAAGTTAGAAGCAGAGCCTAAGGTGTAAATTATCGATAGTCCATATCTCGGAAACTATAAGAGATAATGCAATTAGGCAACCGGCAATGTAATTAGCATGCCGAATATTACTTGGAATGTGAAATGGAACGAAATCGCCAATAGGTAAGACCATTTTACAATTTGGGCCCAAGTTAGAAGCAGAGCCTATGGTGTAAATTATCGATAGTCCATATCTCGGAAACTATAAGAGATAATGCAATTTGGCAACCGGCAATGTAATTAGCATGCCCAATATTACTTGGAATGTGAATTGGAACGAAATCGCCAATAGATAAGACCATTTTACAATTTGGGCCCAAGTTAGAAGCAGAGCCTAAGGTGTAAATTATCGATAGTCCATATCTCGGAAACTATAAGAGATAATTCAATTTGGCAACCGGCAATGTAATTAGCATGCCGAATATTACTTGGAATGTGAATTGGAACGAAATCGCCAATAGATAAGACCATTTTACAATTTGGGCCCAAGTTAGAAGCAGAGCCTAAGGTGTAAATTATCGATAGTCCATATCTCGGAAACTATAAGAGATAATGCAATTTGGCAACCGGCAATGTAATTAGCATGCCGAATATTACTTGGAATGTGAATTGGAACGAAATCGCCAATAGATAAGACCATTTTACAATTTGGGAGCAAGTTAGAAGCAGAGCCTAAGGTGCAAATTATCGATAGTCCATATCTCGGAAACTATAAGAGATAATGCAATTTCGCAACCGGCAATGTAATTAGCATGCCGAATATCACTTGGAATGTGAATTGGGACGAAATCGCCAATAGATAAGACCATTTTACAATTTGGGCCCAAGTTAGAAGCAGAGCCTAAGGTGTAAATTATCGATAGTCCATATCTCGGAAACTATAAGAGATAATGCAATTTGGCAACCGGCAATGTAATTAGCATGCCGAATATTACTTGGAATGTGAATTGGAACGAAATCGCCAATAGATAAGACCATTTTACAATTTGGGCCCAAGTTAGAAGCAGAGCCTAAGGTGTAAATTATCGATAGTCCATATCTCGGAAACTATAAGAGATAATGCAATTTGGCAACCGGCAATGTAATTAGCATGCCGAATATTACTTGGAATGTGAATTGGAACGGAATCGCCAATAGGTAAGACCATTTTACAATTTGGGCCCAAGTTAGAAGCAGAGCCTAAGGTGTAAATTATCGATAGTCCATATCTCGGAAACTATAAGAGATAATGCAATTTGGCAACCGGCAATGTAATTAGCATGCCGAATATTACTTGGAATGTGAATTGGAACGAAATCGCCAATAGATAAGACCATTTTACAATTTGGGCCCAAGTTAGAAGCAGAGCCTAAGGTGTAAATTATCGATAGTCCATATCTCGGAAACTATAAGAGATAATGCAATTTCGCAACCGGCAATGTAATTAGCATGCCGAATATTACTTGGAATGTGAATTGGAACGAAATCGCCAATAGATAAGACCATTTTACAATTTGGGCCCAAGTTAGAAGCAGAGCCTAAGGTGTAAATTATCGATAGTCCATATCTCGGAAACTATAAGAGATAATGCAATTTGGTAACCGGCAATGTAATTAGCATGCCGAATATTACTTGGAATGTGAATTGGAACGAAATCGCCAATAGATAAGACCATTTTACAATTTGGGCCCAAGTTAGAAGCAGAGACTAAGGTGTAAATTATCGATAGTCCATATCTCGGAAACTATAAGAGATAATGCAATTTGGCAACCAGCAATGTAATTAGCATGCCGAATATTACTTGGAATGTGAATTGCAACTAAATCGCCAATAGATAAGACCATTTTACAATTTGGGCCCAAGTTAGAAGCAGAGCCTAAGGTGTAAATTATCGATAGTCCATATCTCGGAAACTATAAGAGATAATGCAATTTGGCAACCGGCAATGTAATTAGCATGCCGAATATTACTTGGAATGTGAATTGGAACGAAATCGCCAATAGATAAGACCATTTTACAATTTGGGCCCAAGTTAGAAGCAGAGCCTAAGGTGTAAATTATCGATAGTCCATATCTCGGAAACTATAAGAGATAATGCAATTTGACAACCGGCAATGTAATTAGCATGCCGAATATTACTTGGAATGTGAATTGCAACTAAATCGCCAATAGATAAGACCATATTACAATTTGGGCCCAAGTTAGAAGCAGAGCATAAGGTGTAAATTATCGATAGTCCATATCTCGGAAACTATAAGAGATAATGCAATTTGGCAACCGGCAATGTAATTAGCATGCCGAATATTACTTGGAATGTGAATTGGAACGAAATCGCCAATAGATAAGACCATTTTACAATTTGGGCCCAAGTTAGAAGCAGAGCCTAAGGTGTAAATTATCGATAGTCCATATCTCGGAAACTATAAGAGATAATGCAATTTGGCAACCGGCAATGTAATTAGCATGCCGAATATTACTTGGAATGTGAATTGGAACGAAATCGCCAATAGATAAGACCATTTTACAATTTGGGCCCAAGTTAGAAGCAGAGCCTAAGGTGTAAATTATCAATAGTCCATATCTCGGAAACTATAACAGATAATGCAATTTGGCAACCGGCAATGTAATTAGCATGCCGAATATTACTTGGAATGTGAATTGCAACTAAATCGCCAATAGATAAGACCATTTTACAATTTGGGCCCAAGTTAGAAGCAGAGCCTAAGGTGTAAATTATCGATAGTCCATATCTCGGAAACTATAAGAGATAATGCAATTTGGCAACCAGCAATGTAATTAGCATGCCGAATATTACTTGGAATGTGAATTGCAACTAAATCGCCAATAGATAAGACCATTTTACAATTTGGGCCCAAGTTAGAAGCAGAGCCTAAGGTGTAAATTATCGATAGTCCATATCTCGGAAACTATAAGAGATAATGCAATTTGGCAACCGGCAATGTAATTAGCATGCCGAATATTACTTGGAATGTGAATTGGAACGAAATCGCCAATAGATAAGACCATTTTACAATTTGGGCCCAAGTTAGAAGCAGAGCCTAAGGTGTAAATTATCGATAGTCCATATCTCGGAAACTATAAGAGATAATGCAATTTGACAACCGGCAATGTAATTAGCATGCCGAATATTACTTGGAATGTGAATTGCAACTAAATCGCCAATAGATAAGACCATATTACAATTTGGGCCCAAGTTAGAAGCAGAGCATAAGGTGTAAATTATCGATAGTCCATATCTCGGAAACTATAAGAGATAATGCAATTTGGCAACCGGCAATGTAATTAGCATGCCGAATATTACTTGGAATGTGAATTGGAACGAAATCGCCAATAGATAAGACCATTTTACAATTTGGGCCCAAGTTAGAAGCAGAGCCTAAGGTGTAAATTATCGATAGTCCATATCTCGGAAACTATAAGAGATAATGCAATTTGGCAACCGGCAATGTAATTAGCATGCCGAATATTACTTGGAATGTGAATTGGAACGAAATCGCCAATAGATAAGACCATTTTACAATTTGGGCCCAAGTTAGAAGCAGAGCCTAAGGTGTAAATTATCAATAGTCCATATCTCGGAAACTATAACAGATAATGCAATTTGGCAACCGGCAATGTAATTAGCATGCCGAATATTACTTGGAATGTGAATTGCAACTAAATCGCCAATAGATAAGACCATTTTACAATTTGGGCCCAAGTTAGAAGCAGAGCCTAAGGTGTAAATTATCGATAGTCCATATCTCGGAAACTATAAGAGATAATGCAATTTGGCAACCGGCAATGTAATTAGCATGCCGAATATTACTTGGAATGTGAATTGGAACGAAATCGCCAATAGATAAGACCATTTTACAATTTGGGCCCAAGTTAGAAGCAGAGCCTAAGGTGTAAATTATCGATAATCCATATCTCGGAAACTATAAGAGATAATGCAATTTCGCAACCGGCAATGTAATTAGCATGCCGAATATCACTTGGAATGTGAATTGTGACGAAATCGCCAATAGATAAGACCATTTTACAATTTGGGCCCAAGTTAGAAGCAGAGCCTAAGGTGCAAATTATCGATAGTCCATATCTCGGAAACTATAAGAGATAATGCAATTTGGCAACCGGCAATGTAATTAGCATGCCGAATATTACTTGGAATGTGAATTGGAACGAAATCGCCAATAGATAAGACCATTTTACAATTTGGGCCCAAGTTAGAAGCAGAGCCTAAGGTGTAAATTATCGATAGTCCATATCTCGGAAACTATAAGAGATAATGCAATTTGGCAACCGGCAATGTAATTAGCATGCCGAATATTACTTGGAATGTGAATTGGAACGAAATCGCCAATAGGTAAGACCATTTTACAATTTGGGCCCAAGTTAGAAGCAGAGCCTAAGGTGTAAATTAACGATAGTCCATATCTCGGAAACTATAAGAGATAATTCAATTTGGCAACCGGCAATGTAATTAGCATGCCGAATATTACTTGGAATGTGAATTGGAACGAAATCGCCAATAGATAAGACCATTCTACAATTTGGGCCCAAGTTAGAAGCAGAGCCTGAGGTGTAAATTATCGATAGTCCATATCTCGGAAACTATAAGAGATAATGCAATTTGGCAACCGGCAATGTAATTAGCATGCCGAATATTACTTGGAATGTGAATTGGAACGAAATCGCCAATAGATAAGACCATTTTACAATTTGGGCCCAAGTTAGAAGCAGAGCCTAAGGTGTAAATTATCGATAGTCCATATCTCGGAAACTATAAGAGTTAATGCAATTTGGCAACCGGCAATGTAATTAGCATGCCGAATATTACTTGGAATGTGAATTGGAACGAAATCGCCAATAGATAAGACCATTTTACAATTTGGGCCCAAGTTAGAAGCAGAGCCTAATGTGTAAATTATCGATAGTCCATATCTCGGAAACTATAAGAGATAATGCAATTTGGCAACCGGCAATGTAATTAGCATGCCGAATATTACTTGGAATGTGAATTGGAACGAAATTGCCAATAGATAAGACCATTTTACAATTTGGGCCCAAGTTAGAAGCAGAGCCTAAGGTGTAAATTATCGATAGTCCATATCTCTGAAACTATAAGAGATAATGCAATTTCGCAACCGGCAATGTAATTAGCATGCCGAATATTACTTGGAATGTGAATTGGGACGAAATCGCCAATAGATAAGGCCATTTTACAATTTGGGCCCAAGTTAGAAGCAGAGCCTAAGGTGTAAATTATCGATAGTCCATATCTCGGAAACTATAAGAGATAATGCAATTTGACAACCGGCAATGTAATTAGCATGCCGAATATTACTTGGAATGTGAATTGCAACTAAATCGCCAATAGATAAGGCCATATTACAATTTGGGCCCAAGTTAGAAGCAGAGCCTAAGGTGTAAATTATCGATAGTCCATATCTCGGAAACTATAAGAGATAATGCAATTTGGCAACCGGCAATGTAATTAGCATGCCGAATATTACTTGGAATGTGAATTGGAACGAAATCGCCAATAGATAAGACCATTTTACAATTTGGGCCCAAGTTAGAAGCAGAGCCTAAGGTGTAAATTATCGATAGTCCATATCTCGGAAACTATAAGAGATAATGCAATTTGGCAACCGGCAATGTAATTAGCATGCCGAATATTACTTGGAATGTGAATTGGAACGAAATCGCCAATAGATAAGACCATTTTACAATTTGGGCCCAAGTTAGAAGCAGAGCCTAAGGTGTAAATTATCGATAGTCCATATCTCGGAAACTATAAGAGATAATGCAATTTGGCAACCGGCAATGTAATTAGCATGCCGAATATTACTTGGAATGTGAATTGGAACGAAATCGCCAATAGATAAGACCATTTTACAATTTGGGCCCAAGTTAGAAGCAGAGCCTAAGGTGTAAATTATTGATAGTCCATATCTCGGAAACTATAAGAGATAATGCAATTTCGCAACCGGCAATGTAATTAGCATGCCGAATATTACTTGGAGTGTGAATTGGAACGAAATCGCCAATAGATAAGACCATTTTACAATTTGGGCCCAAGTAAGAAGCGGAGCCTAAGGTGTAAATTATCGATAGTCCATATCTCGGAAACTATAAGAGATAATGCAATTTGGCAACCGGCAATGTAATTAGCATGCCGAATATTACTTGGAATGTGAATTGGAAAGAAATCGCCAATAGATAAGACCATTTTACAATTTGGGCCCAAGTTAGAAGCAGAGCCTAAGGTGTAAATTATCGATAGTCCATATCTCGGAAACTATAAGAGATAATGCAATTTGGCAACAGGCAATGTAATTAGCATGCCGAATATTACTTGGAATGTGAATTGGAACGAAATCGTCAATAGATAAGAACATTTTACAATTTGGGCCCAAGTTAGAAGCAGAGCCTAAGGTGTAAATTATCGATAGTCCATATCTCGGAAACTATAAGAGATAATGCAATTTGGCAACCGGCAATGTAATTAGCATGCCAAATATTACTTGGAATGTGAATTGGAACGAAATCGCCAATAGATAAGACCATTTTACAATTTGGGCCCAAGTTAGAAGCAGAGCCTAAGGTGTAAATTATCGATAGTCCATATCTCGGAAACTATAAGAGATAATTCAATTTGGCAACCGGCAATGTAATTAGCATGCCGAATATTACTTGGAATGTGAATTGGAACGAAATCGCCAATAGATAAGACCATTTTACAATTTGGGCCCAAGTTAGAAGCAGAGCCTAAGGTGTAAATTATTGATAGTCCATATCTCGGAAACTATAAGAGATAATGCAATTTCGCAACCGGCAATGTAATTAGCATGCCGAATATCACTTGGAATGTGAATTGGGACGAAATCGCCAATAGATAAGACCATTTTACAATTTGGGCCCAAGTTAGAAGCAGAGCCTAAGGTGTAAATTATCGATAGTCCATATCTCGGAAACTATAAGAGATAATGCAATTTGGCAACCGGCAATGTAATTAGCATGCCGAATATTACTTGGAATGTGAATTGGAACGAAATCGCCAATAGATAAGACCATTTTACAATTTGGGCCCAAGTTAGAAGCAGAGCCTAAGGTGTAAATTATCGATAGTCCATATCTCGGAAACTATAAGAGATAATGCAATTTCGCAACCGGCAATGTAATTAGCATGCCGAATATTACTTGGAATGTGAATTGGAACGAAATCGCCAATAGGTAAGACCATTTTACAATTTGGGCCCAAGTTAGAAGCAGAGCCTAAGGTGTAAATTATCGATAGTCCATATCTCGGAAACTATAAGAGATAATTCAATTTGGCAACCGGCAATGTAATTAGCATGCCGAATATTACTTGGAATGTGAATTGGAACGAAATCGCCAATAGATAAGACCATTTTACAATTTGGGCCCAAGTTAGAAGCAGAGCCTAAGGTGTAAATTATCGATAGTCCATATCTCGGAAACTATAAGAGATAATGCAATTTGGCAACCGGCAATGTAATTAGCATGCCGAATATTACTTGGAATGTGAATTGGAACGAAATCGCCAATAGATAAGACCATTTTACAATTTGGGCCCAAGTTAGAAGCAGAGCCTAAGGTGTAAATTATCGATAGTCCATATCTCTGAAATTATAAGAGATAATGCAATTTCGCAACCGGCAATGTAATTAGCATGCCGAATATTACTTGGAATGTGAATTGGGACGAAATCGCCAATAGATAAGGCCATTTTACAATTTGGGCCCAAGTTAGAAGCAGAGCCTAAGGTGTAAATTATCGATAGTCCATATCTCGGAAACTATAAGAGATAATGCAATTTGGCAACCGGCAATGTAATTAGCATGCCGAATATTACTTGGAATGTGAATTGGAACGAAATCGCCAATAGATAAGACCATTTTACAATTTGGGCCCAAGTTAGAAGCAGAGCCTAATGTGTAAATTATCGATAGTCCATATCTCGGAAACTATAAGAGATAATGCAATTTGGCAACCGGCAATGTAATTAGCATGCCGAATATTACTTGGAATGTGAATTGGAACGAAATCGCCAATAGATAAGACCATTTTACAATTTGGGCCCAAGTTAGAAGCAGAGCCTAAGGTGTAAATTATTGATAGTCCATATCTCGGAAACTATAAGAGATAATGCAATTTCGCAACCGGCAATGTAATTAGCATGCCGAATATCACTTGGAATGTGAATTGGGACGAAATCGCCAATAGATAAGACCATTTTACAATTTGGGAGCAAGTTAGAAGCAGAGCCTAAGGTGCAAATTATCGATAGTCCATATCTCGGAAACTATAAGAGATAATGCAATTTCGCAACCGGCAATGTAATTAGCATGCCGAATATCACTTGGAATGTGAATTGGGACGAAATCGCCAATAGATAAGACCATTTTACAATTTGGGCCCAAGTTAGAAGCAGAGCCTAAGGTGTAAATTATCGATAGTCCATATCTCGGAAACTATAAGAGTTAATGCAATTTGGCAACCGGCAATGTAATTAGCATGCCGAATATTACTTGGAATGTGAATTGGAACGGAATCGCCAATAGGTAAGACCATTTTACAATTTGGGCCCAAGTTAGAAGCAGAGCCTAAGGTGTAAATTATCGATAGTCCATATCTCGGAAACTATAAGAGATAATGCAATTTGGCAACCGGCAATGTAATTAGCATGCCGAATATTACTTGGAATGTGAATTGGAACGAAATCGCCAATAGATAAGACCATTTTACAATTTGGGCCCAAGTTAGAAGCAGAGCCTAAGGTGTAAATTATCGATAGTCCATATCTCGGAAACTATAAGAGATAATGCAATTTCGCAACCGGCAATGTAATTAGCATGCCGAATATTACTTGGAATGTGAATTGGAACGAAATCGCCAATAGATAAGACCATTTTACAATTTGGGCCCAAGTTAGAAGCAGAGCCTAAGGTGTAAATTATCGATAGTCCATATCTCGGAAACTATAAGAGATAATGCAATTTGGTAACCGGCAATGTAATTAGCATGCCGAATATTACTTGGAATGTGAATTGGAACGAAATCGCCAATAGATAAGACCATTTTACAATTTGGGCCCAAGTTAGAAGCAGAGACTTAGGTGTAAATTATCGATAGTCCATATCTCGGAAACTATAAGAGATAATGCAATTTGGCAACCGGCAATGTAATTAGCATGCCGAATATTACTTGGAATGTGAATTGCAACGGAATCGCCAATAGGTAAGACCATTTTACAATTTGGGCCCAAGTTAGAAGCAGAGCCTAAGGTGTAAATTATCGATAGTCCATATCTCGGAAACTATAAGAGATAATGCAATTTGGCAACCGGCAATGTAATTAGCATGCCGAATATTACTTGGAATGTGAATTGGAACGAAATCGCCAATAGATAAGACCATTTTACAATTTGGGCCCAAGTTAGAAGCAGAGCCTAAGGTGTAAATTATCGATAGTCCATATCTCGGAAACTATAAGAGATAATGCAATTTCGCAACCGGCAATGTAATTAGCATGCCGAATATTACTTGGAATGTGAATTGGAACGAAATCGCCAATAGATAAGACCATTTTACAATTTGGGCCCAAGTTAGAAGCAGAGCCTAAGGTGTAAATTATCGATAGTCCATATCTCGGAAACTATAAGAGATAATGCAATTTGGTAACCGGCAATGTAATTAGCATGCCGAATATTACTTGGAATGTGAATTGGAACGAAATCGCCAATAGATAAGACCATTTTACAATTTGGGCCCAAGTTAGAAGCAGAGACTAAGGTGTAAATTATCGATAGTCCATATCTCGAAAACTATAAGAGATAATGCAATTTGGCAACCAGCAATGTAATTAGCATGCCGAATATTACTTGGAATGTGAATTGCAACTAAATCGCCAATAGATAAGACCATTTTACAATTTGGGCCCAAGTTAGAAGCAGAGCCTAAGGTGTAAATTATCGATAGTCCATATCTCGGAAACTATAAGAGATAATGCAATTTGGCAACCGGCAATGTAATTAGCATGCCGAATATTACTTGGAATGTGAATTGGAACGAAATCGCCAATAGATAAGACCATTTTACAATTTGGGCCCAAGTTAGAAGCGGAGCCTAAGGTGTAAATTATCGATAGTCCATATCTCGGAAACTATAAGAGATAATGCAATTTGGCAACCGGTAATGTAATTAGCATGCCGAATATTACTTGGAATGTGAATTGGAACGAAATCGCCAATAGATAAGACCATTTTACAATTTGGGCCCAAGTTAGAAGCAGAGCCTAAGGTGTAAATTATCGATAGTCCATATCTCGGAAACTATAAGAGATAATGCAATTTGGCAACCGGCAATGTAATTAGCATGCCGAATATTACTTGGAATGTGAATTGGAACGAAATCGCCAATAGATAAGACCATTTTACAATTTGGGCCCAAGTTAGAAGCAGAGCCTAAAGTGTAAATTATCAATAGTCCATATCTCGGAAACTATAACAGATAATGCAATTTGGCAACCGGCAATGTAATTAGCATGCCGAATATTACTTGGAATGTGAATTGCAACTAAATCGCCAATAGATAAGACCATTTTACAATTTGGGCCCAAGTTAGAAGCAGAGCCTAAGGTGTAAATTATCGATAGTCCATATCTCGGAAACTATAAGAGATAATGCAATTTGGCAACCGGCAATGTAATTAGCATGCCGAATATTACTTGGAATGTGAATTGGAACGAAATCGCCAATAGATAAGACCATTTTACAATTTGGGCCCAAGTTAGAAGCAGAGCCTAAGGTGTAAATTATCGATAGTCCATATCTCGGAAACTATAAGAGATAATGCAATTTGGCAACCGGCAATGTAATTAGCATGCCGAATATTACTTGGAATGTGAATTGGAACGAAATCGCCAATAGATAAGACCATATTACAATTTGGGCCCAAGTTAGAAGCAGAGCCTAAGGTGTAAATTATTGATAGTCCATATCTCGGAAACTATAAGAGATAATGCAATTTCGCAACCGGCAATGTAATTAGCATGCCGAATATCACTTGGAATGTGAATTGGGACGAAATCGCCAATAGATAAGACCATTTTACAATTTGGGAGCGAGTTAGAAGCAGAGCCTAAGGTGCAAATTATCGATAGTCCATATCTCGGAAACTATAAGAGATAATGCAATTTCGCAACCGGCAATGTAATTAGCATGCCGAATATCACTTGGAATGTGAATTGGGACGAAATCGCCAATAGATAAGACCATTTTACAATTTGGGCCCAAGTTAGAAGCAGAGCCTAAGGTGTAAATTATCGATAGTCCATATCTCGGAAACTATAAGAGATAATGCAATTTGGCAACCGGCAATGTAATTAGCATGCCGAATATTACTTGGAATGTGAATTGGAACGAAATCGCCAATAGATAAGACCATTTTACAATTTGGGCCCAAGTTAGAAGCAGAGCCTAAGGTGTAAATTATCGATAGTCCATATCTCGGAAACTATAAGAGATAATGCAATTTGGCAACCGGCAATGTAATTAGCATGCCGAATATTACTTGGAATGTGAATTGGAACGGAATCGCCAATAGGTAAGACCATTTTACAATTTGGGCCCAAGTTAGAAGCAGAGCCTAAGGTGTAAATTATCGATAGTCCATATCTCGGAAACTATAAGAGATAATGCAATTTGGCAACCGGCAATGTAATTAGCATGCCGAATATTACTTGGAATGTGAATTGGAACGAAATCGCCAATAGATAAGACCATTTTACAATTTGGGCCCAAGTTAGAAGCAGAGCCTAAGGTGTAAATTATCGATAGTCCATATCTCGGAAACTATAAGAGATAATGCAATTTCGCAACCGGCAATGTAATTAGCATGCCGAATATTACTTGGAATGTGAATTGGAACGAAATCGCCAATAGATAAGACCATTTTACAATTTGGGCCCAAGTTAGAAGCAGAGACTTAGGTGTAAATTATCGATAGTCCATATCTCGGAAACTATAAGAGATAATGCAATTTGGCAACCGGCAATGTAATTAGCATGCCGAATATTACTTGGAATGTGAATTGCAACGGAATCGCCAATAGGTAAGACCATTTTACAATTTGGGCCCAAGTTAGAAGCAGAGCCTAAGGTGTAAATTATCGATAGTCCATATCTCGGAAACTATAAGAGATAATGCAATTTGGCAACCGGCAATGTAATTAGCATGCCGAATATTACTTGGAATGTGAATTGGAACGAAATCGCCAATAGATAAGACCATTTTACAATTTGGGCCCAAGTTAGAAGCAGAGCCTAAGGTGTAAATTATCGATAGTCCATATCTCGGAAACTATAAGAGATAATGCAATTTCGCAACCGGCAATGTAATTAGCATGCCGAATATTACTTGGAATGTGAATTGGAACGAAATCGCCAATAGATAAGACCATTTTACAATTTGGGCCCAAGTTAGAAGCAGAGCCTAAGGTGTAAATTATCGATAGTCCATATCTCGGAAACTATAAGAGATAATGCAATTTGGTAACCGGCAATGTAATTAGCATGCCGAATATTACTTGGAATGTGAATTGGAACGAAATCGCCAATAGATAAGACCATTTTACAATTTGGGCCCAAGTTAGAAGCAGAGACTAAGGTGTAAATTATCGATAGTCCATATCTCGGAAACTATAAGAGATAATGCAATTTGGCAACCAGCAATGTAATTAGCATGCCGAATATTACTTGGAATGTGAATTGCAACTAAATCGCCAATAGATAAGACCATTTTACAATTTGGGCCCAAGTTAGAAGCAGAGCCTAAGGTGTAAATTATCGATAGTCCATATCTCGGAAACTATAAGAGATAATGCAATTTGGCAACCGGCAATGTAATTAGCATGCCGAATATTACTTGGAATGTGAATTGGAACGAAATCGCCAATAGATAAGACCATTTTACAATTTGGGCATAAGTTAGAAGCAGAGCCTAAGGTGTAAATTATCGATAGTCCATATCTCGGAAACTATAAGAGATAATGCAATTTGGCAACCGGTAATGTAATTAGCATGCCGAATATTACTTGGAATGTGAATTGGAACGAAATCGCCAATAGATAAGACCATTTTACAATTTGGGCCCAAGTTAGAAGCAGAGCGTAAGGTGAAAATTATCGATAGTCCATATCTCGGAAACTATAAGAGATAATGCAATTTGGCAACCGGCAATGTAATTAGCATGCCGAATATTACTTGGAATGTGAATTGGAACGAAATCGCCAATAGATAAGACCATTTTACAATTTGGGCCCAAGTTAGAAGCAGAGCCTAAGGTGTAAATTATCAATAGTCCATATCTCGGAAACTATAACAGATAATGCAATTTGGCAACCGGCAATGTAATTAGCATGCCGAATATTACTTGGAATGTGAATTGCAACTAAATCGCCAATAGATAAGACCATTTTACAATTTGGGCCCAAGTTAGAAGGAGAGCCTAAGGTGTAAATTATCGATAGTCCATATCTCGGAAACTATAAGAGATAATGCAATTTGGCAACCGGCAATGTAATTAGCATGCCGAATATTACTTGGAATGTGAATTGGAACGAAATCGCCAATAGATAAGACCATTTTACAATTTGGGCCCAAGTTAGAAGCAGAGCCTAAGGTGTAAATTATCGATAATCCATATCTCGGAAACTATAAGAGATAATGCAATTTCGCAACCGGCAATGTAATTAGCATGCCGAATATCACTTGGAATGTGAATTGGGACGAAATCGCCAATAGATAAGACCATTTTACAATTTGGGCCCAAGTTAGAAGCAGAGCCTAAGGTGTAAATTATCGATAGTCCATATCTCGGAAACTATAAGAGATAATGCAATTTGGCAACCGGCAATGTAATTAGCATGCCGAATATTACTTGGAATGTGAATTGGAACGAAATCGCCAATAGATAAGACCATTTTACAATTTGGGCCCAAGTTAGAAGCAGAGCCTAAGGTGTAAATTATCGATAGTCCATATCTCGGAAACTATAAGAGATAATACAATTTGGCAACCGGCAATGTAATTAGCATGCCGAATATTACTTGGAATGTGAATTGGAACGAAATCGCCAATAGGTAAGACCATTTTACAATTTGGGCCCAAGTTAGAAGCAGAGCCTAAGGTGTAAATTAACGATAGTCCATATCTCGGAAACTATAAGAGATAATTCAATTTGGCAACCGGCAATGTAATTAGCATGCCGAATATTACTTGGAATGTGAATTGGAACGAAATCGCCAATAGATAAGACCATTCTACAATTTGGGCCCAAGTTAGAAGCAGAGCCTGAGGTGTAAATTATCGATAGTCCATATCTCGGAAACTATAAGAGATAATGCAATTTGGCAACCGGCAATGTAATTAGCATGCCGAATATTACTTGGAATGTGGATTGGAACGAAATCGCCAATAGATAAGACCATTTTACAATTTGGGCCCAAGTTAGAAGCAGAGCCTAAGGTGTAAATTATCGATAGTCCATATCTCGGAAACTATAAGAGTTAATGCAATTTGGCAACCGGCAATGTAATTAGCATGCCGAATATTACTTGGAATGTGAATTGGAACGAAATCGCCAATAGATAAGACCATTTTACAATTTGGGCCCAAGTTAGAAGCAGAGCCTAATGTGTAAATTATCGATAGTCCATATCTCGGAAACTATAAGAGATAATGCAATTTGGCAACCGGCAATGTAATTAGCATGCCGAATATTACTTGGAATGTGAATTGGAACGAAATTGCCAATAGATAAGACCATTTTACAATTTGGGCCCAAGTTAGAAGCAGAGCCTAAGGTGTAAATTATCGATAGTCCATATCTCTGAAACTATAAGAGATAATGCAATTTCGCAACCGGCAATGTAATTAGCATGCCGAATATTACTTGGAATGTGAATTGGGACGAAATCGCCAATAGATAAGGCCATTTTACAATTTGGGCCCAAGTTAGAAGCAGAGCCTAAGGTGTAAATTATCGATAGTCCATATCTCGGAAACTATAAGAGATAATGCAATTTGACAACCGGCAATGTAATTAGCATGCCGAATATTCCTTGGAATGTGAATTGCAACTAAATCGCCAATAGATAAGACCATATTACAATTTGGGCCCAAGTTAGAAGCAGAGCCTAAGGTGTAAATTATCGATAGTCCATATCTCGGAAACTATAAGAGATAATGCAATTTGGCAACCGGCAATGTAATTAGCATGCCGAATATTACTTGGAATGTGAATTGGAACGAAATCGCCAATAGATAAGACCATTTTACAATTTGGGCCCAAGTTAGAAGCAGAGCCTAAGGTGTAAATTATCGATCGTCCATATCTCGGAAACTATAAGAGATAATGCAATTTGGCAACCGGCAATGTAATTAGCATGCCGAATATTACTTGGAATGTGAATTGGAACGAAATCGCCAATAGATAAGACCATTTTACAATTTGGGCCCAAGTTAGAAGCAGAGCCTAAGGTGTAAATTATCGATAGTCCATATCTCGGAAACTATAAGAGATAATGCAATTTGGCAACCGGCAATGTAATTAGCATGCCGAATATTACTTGGAATGTGAATTGGAACGAAATCGCCAATAGATAAGACCATTTTACAATTTGGGCCCAAGTTAGAAGCAGAGCCTAAGGTGTAAATAATCGATAGTCCATATCTCGGAAACTATAAGAGATAATGCAATTTGGCAACCGGCAATGTAATTAGCATGCCGAATATTACTTGGAATGTGAATTGGAACGAAATCGCCAATAGATAAGACCATTTTACAATTTGGGCCCAAGTTAGAAGCAGAGCCTAAGGTGTAAATTATTGATAGTCCATATCTCGGAAACTATAAGAGATAATGCAATTTCGCAACCGGCAATGTAATTAGCATGCCGAATATTACTTGGAGTGTGAATTGGAACGAAATCGCCAATAGATAAGACCATTTTACAATTTGGGCCCAAGTAAGAAGCAGAGCCTAAGGTGTAAATTATCGATAGTCCATATCTCGGAAACTATAAGAGATAATGCAATTTGGCAACCGGCAATGTAATTAGCATGCCGAATATTACTTGGAATGTGAATTGGAAAGAAATCGCCAATAGATAAGACCATTTTACAATTTGGGCCCAAGTTAGAAGCAGAGCCTATGGTGTAAATTATCGATAGTCCATATCTCGGAAACTATAAGAGATAATGCAATTTGGCAACAGGCAATGTAATTAGCATGCCGAATATTACTTGGAATGTGAATTGGAACGAAATCGTCAATAGATAAGACCATTTTACAATTTGGGCAAAAGTTAGAAGCAGAGCCTAAGGTGTAAATTATCGATAGTCCATATCTCGGAAACTATAAGAGATAATGCAATTTGGCAACCGGCAATGTAATTAGCATGCCGAATATTACTTGGAATGTGAATTGGAACGAAATCGCCAATAGATAAGACCATTTTACAATTTGGGCCCAAGTTAGAAGCAGAGCCTAAGGTGTAAATAATCGATAGTCCATATCTCGGAAACTATAAGAGATAATGCAATTTGGCAACCGGCAATGTAATTAGCATGCCGAATATTACTTGGAATGTGAATTGGAACGAAATCGCCAATAGATAAGACCATTTTACAATTTGGGCCCAAGTTAGAAGCAGAGCCTAAGGTGTAAATTATTGATAGTCCATATCTCGGAAACTATAAGAGATAATGCAATTTCGCAACCGGCAATGTAATTAGCATGCCGAATATCACTTGGAATGTGAATTGGGACGAAATCGCCAATAGATAAGACCATTTTACAATTTGGGCCCAAGTTAGAAGCAGAGCCTAAGGTGTAAATTATCGATAGTCCATATCTCGGAAACTATAAGAGATAATGCAATTTGGCAACCGGCAATGTAATTAGCATGCCGAATATTACTTGGAATGTGAATTGGAACGAAATCGCCAATAGATAAGACCATTTTACAATTTGGGCCCAAGTTAGAAGCAGAGCCTAAGGTGTAAATTATCGATAGTCCATATCTCGGAAACTATAAGAGATAATGCAATTTGGCAACCGGCAATGTAATTAGCATGCCGAATATTAATTGGAATGTGAATTGGAACGAAATCGCCAATAGATAAGACCATTTTACAATTTGGGCCCAAGTTAGAAGCAGAGCCTAAGGTGTAAATTATCGATAGTCCATATCTCGGAAACTATAAGAGATAATGCAATTTGGCAACCGGCAATGTAATTAGCATGCCGAATATTACTTGGAATGTGAATTGGAACGAAATCGCCAATAGGTAAGACCATTTTACAATTTGGGCCCAAGTTAGAAGCAGAGCCTATGGTGTAAATTATCGATAGTCCATATCTCGGAAACTATAAGAGGTAATGCAATTTGGCAACCGGCAATGTAATTAGCATGCCCAATATTACTTGGAATGTGAATTGGAACGAAATCGCCAATAGATAAGACCATTTTACAATTTGGGCCCAAGTTAGAAGCAGAGCCTAAGGTGTAAATTATCGATAGTCCATATCTCGGAAACTATAAGAGATAATTCAATTTGGCAACCGGCAATGTAATTAGTATGCCGAATATTACTTGGAATGTGAATTGGAACGAAATCGCCAATAGATAAGACCATTTTACAATTTGGGCCCAAGTTAGAAGCAGAGCCTAAGGTGTAAATTATCGATAGTCCATATCTCGGAAACTATAAGAGATAATGCAATTTGGCAACCGGCAATGTAATTAGCATGCCGAATATTACTTGGAATGTGAATTGGAACGAAATCGCCAATAGATAAGACCATTTTACAATTTGGGAGCAAGTTAGAAGCAGAGCCTAAGGTGCAAATTATCGATAGTCCATATCTCAGAAACTATAAGAGATAATGCAATTTCGCAACCGGCAATGTAATTAGCATGCCGAATATCACTTGGAATGTGAATTGGGACGAAATCGCCAATAGATAAGACCATTTTACAATTTGGGCCCAAGTTAGAAGCAGAGCTTAAGGTGTAAATTATCGATAGTCCATATCTCGGAAACTATAAGAGATAATGCAATTTGGCAACCGGCAATGTAATTAGCATGCCGAATATTACTTGGAATGTGAATTGGAACGTAATCGCCAATAGATAAGACCATTTTACAATTTGGGCCCAAGTTAGAATCAGAGCCTAAGGTGTAAATTATCGATAGTCCATATCTCGGAAACTATAAGAGATAATGCAATTTGGCAACCGGCAATGTAATTAGCATGCCGAATATTACTTGGAATGTGAATTGGAACGGAATCGCCAATAGGTAAGACCATTTTACAATTTGGGCCCAAGTTAGAAGCAGAGCCTAAGGTGTAAATTATCGATAGTCCATATCTCGGAAACTATAAGAGATAATGCAATTTGGCAACCGGCAATGTAATTAGCATGCCGAATATTACTTGGAATGTGAATTGGAACGAAATCGCCAATAGATAAGACCATTTTACAATTTGGGCCCAAGTTAGAAGCAGAGCCTAAGGTGTAAATTATCGATAGTCCATATCTCGGAAACTATAAGAGATAATGCAATTTCGCAACCGGCAATGTAATTAGCATGCCGAATATTACTTGGACTGTGAATTGGAACGAAATCGCCAATAGATAAGACCATTTTACAATTTGGGCCCAAGTTAGAAGCAGAGCCTAAGGTGTAAATTATCGATAGTCCATATCTCGGAAACTATAAGAGATAATGCAATTTGGCAACCGGCAATGTAATTAGCATGCCGAATATTACTTGGAATGTGAATTGGAACGAAATCGCCAATAGATAAGACCATTTTACAATTTGGGCCCAAGTTAGAAGCAGAGACTAAGGTGTAAATTATCGATAGTCCATATCTCGGAAACTATAAGAGATAATGCAATTTGGCAACCGGCAATGTAATTAGCATGCCGAATATTACTTGGAATGTGAATTGCAACTAAATCGCCAATAGATAAGACCATTTTACAATTTGGGCCCAATTTAGAAGCAGAGCCTAAGGTGTAAATTATCGATAGTCCATATCTCGGAAACTATAAGAGATAATGCAATTTGGCAACCGGCAATGTAATTAGCATGCCGAATATTACTTGGAATGTGAATTGGAACGAAATCGCCAATAGATAAGACCATTTTACAATTTGGGCCCAAGTTAGAAGCAGAGCCTAAGGTGTAAATTATCGATAGTCCATATCTCGGAAACTATAAGAGATAATGCAATTTGGCAACCGGTAATGTAATTAGCATGCCGAATATTACTTGGAATGTGAATTGGAACGAAATCGCCAATAGATAAGACCATTTTACAATTTGGGCCCAAGTTAGAAGCAGAGCCTAAGGTGTAAATTATCGATAGTCCATATCTCGGAAACTATAAGAGATAATGCAATTTCGCAACCGGCAATGTAATTAGCATGCCGAATATTACTTGGAGTGTGAATTGGAACGAAATCGCCAATAGATAAGACCATTTTACAATTTGGGCCCAAGTTAGAAGCAGAGCCTAAGGCGTAAATTATCGATAGTCCATATCTCGGAAACTATAAGAGATAATGCAATTTGGCAACCGGCAATATAATTAGCATGCCGAATATTACTTGAAATGTGAATTGGAACGAAATCGCCAATAGATAAGACCATTTTACAATTTGGGCCCAAGTTAGACGCAGAGCCTAAGGTGTAAATTATCGATAGTCCATATCTCGGAAACTATAAGAGATAATGCAATTTGGCAACCGGCAATCTAATTAGCATGCCGAATATTACTTGGAATGTGAATTGCAACTAAATCGCCAATAGATAAGACCATTTTACAATTTGGGCCCAAGTTAGAAGCAGAGCCTAAGGTGTAAATTATCGATAGTCCATATCTCGGAAACTATAAGAGATAATGCAATTTGGCAACCGGCAATGTAATTAGCATGCCGAATATTACTTGGAATGTGAATTGGAACGAAATCGCCAATAGATAAGACCATTTTACAATTTGGGCCCAAGTTAGAAGCAGAGCCTATGGTGTAAATTATCGATAGTCCATATCTCGGAAACTATAAGAGATAATGCAATTTGGCAACCGGCAATGTAATTAGCATGCCGAATATTACTTGGAATGTGAATTGGAACGAAATCGCCAATAGATAAGACCATTTTACAATTTGGGCCCAAGTTAGAAGCAGAGACTAAGGTGTAAATTATCGATAGTCCATATCTCGGAAACTATAAGAGATAATGCAATTTGGCAACCGGCAATGTAATTAGCATGCCGAATATTACTTGGAATGTGAATTGCAACTAAATCGCCAATAGATAAGACCATTTTACAATTTGGGCCCAATTTAGAAGCAGAGCCTAAGGTGTAAATTATCGATAGTCCATATCTCGGAAACTATAAGAGATAATGCAATTTGGCAACCGGCAATGTAATTAGCATGCCGAATATTACTTGGAATGTGAATTGGAACGAAATCGCCAATAGATAAGACCATTTTACAATTTGGGCCCAAGTTAGAAGCAGAGCCTAAGGTGTAAATTATCGATAGTCCATATCTCGGAAACTATAAGAGATAATGCAATTTGGCAACCGGTAATGTAATTAGCATGCCGAATATTACTTGGAATGTGAATTGGAACGAAATCGCCAATAGATAAGACCATTTTACAATTTGGGCCCAAGTTAGAAGCAGAGCCTAAGGTGTAAATTATCGATAGTCCATATCTCGGAAACTATAAGAGATAATGCAATTTCGCAACCGGCAATGTAATTAGCATGCCGAATATTACTTGGAGTGTGAATTGGAACGAAATCGCCAATAGATAAGACCATTTTACAATTTGGGCCCAAGTTAGAAGCAGAGCCTAAGGTGTAAATTATCGATAGTCCATATCTCGGAAACTATAAGAGATAATGCAATTTGGCAACCGGCAATATAATTAGCATGCCGAATATTACTTGGAATGTGAATTGGAACGAAATCGCCAATAGATAAGACCATTTTACAATTTGGGCCCAAGTTAGAAGCAGAGCCTAAGGTGTAAATTATCGATAGTCCATATCTCGGAAACTATAAGAGATAATGCAATTTGGCAACCGGCAATGTAATTAGCATGCCGAATATTACTTGGAATGTGAATTGCAACTAAATCGCCAATAGATAAGACCATTTTACAATTTGGGCCCAAGTTAGAAGCAGAGCCTAAGGTGTAAATTATCGATAGTCCATATCTCGGAAACTATAAGAGATAATGCAATTTGGCAACCGGCAATGTAATTAGCATGCCGAATATTACTTGGAATGTGAATTGGAACGAAATCGCCAATAGATAAGACCATTTTACAATTTGGGCCCAAGTTAGAAGCTGAGCCTAAGGTGTAAATTATCGATAATCCATATCTCGGAAACTATAAGAGATAATGCAATTTCGCAACCGGCAATGTAATTAGCATGCCGAATATCACTTGGAATGTGAATTGGGACGAAATCGCCAATAGATAAGACCATTTTACAATTTGGGCCCAAGTTAGAAGCAGAGCCTAAGGTGTAAATTATCGATAGTCCATATCTCGGAAACTATAAGAGATAATGCAATTTGGCAACCGGCAATGTAATTAGCATGCCGAATATTACTTGGAATGTGAATTGGAACGAAATCGCCAATAGATAAGACCATTTTACAATTTGGGCCCAAGTTAGAAGCAGAGCCTAAGGTGTAAATTATCGATAGTCCATATCTCGGAAACTATAAGTGATAATGCAATTTGGCAACCGGCAATGTAATTAGCATGCCGAATATTACTTGGAATGTGAATTGGAACGAAATCGCCAATAGGTAAGACCATTTTACAATTTGGGCCCAAGTTAGAAGCAGAGCCTAAGGTGTAAATTATCGATAGTCCATATCTCGGAAACTATAGAGATAATTCAATTTGGCAACCGGCAATGTAATTAGCATGCCGAATATTACTTGGAATGTGAATTGGAACGAAATCGCCAATAGATAAGACCATTTTACAATTTGGGCCCAAGTTAGAAGCAGAGCCTGAGGTGTAAATTATCGATAGTCCATATCTCGGAAACTATAAGAGATAATGCAATTTGGCAACCGGCAATGTAATTAGCATGCCGAATATTACTTGGAATGTGAATTGGA
This sequence comes from Rhynchophorus ferrugineus, assembly GCF_030347505.1. Taxonomy (NCBI): domain Eukaryota; kingdom Metazoa; phylum Arthropoda; class Insecta; order Coleoptera; family Curculionidae; genus Rhynchophorus; species Rhynchophorus ferrugineus. The sequence continues at coordinate 153,776 of NW_027472906.1, forward strand.
ACGAAATCGCCAATAGATAAGACCATTTTACAATTTGGGCCCAAGTTAGAAGCAGAGCCTAAGGTGTAAATTATCGATAGTCCATATCTCGGAAACTATAAGAGATAATGCAATTTGGCAACCGGCAATGTAATTAGCATGCCGAATATTACTTGGAATGTGAATTGAAACGAAATCGCCAATAGATAAGACCATTTTACAATTTGGGCCCAAGTTAGAAGCAGAGCCTATGGTGTAAATTATCGATAGTCCATATCTCGGAAACTATAAGAGACAATGCAATTTGGCAACCGGCAATGTAATTAGCATGCCGAATATTACTTGGAATGTGAATTGGAACGAAATCACCAATAGATAAGACCATTTTACAATTTGGGCCCAAGTTAGAAGCAGAGCCTAAGGTGTAAATTATCGATAGTCCATATCTCGGAAACTATAATAGATAATGCAATTTGGCAACCGGCAATGTAATTAGCATGCCGAATATTACTTGGAATGTGAATTGGAACGAAATCGCCAATAGATAAGACCATTTTACAATTTGGGCCCAAGTTAGAAGCAGAGCCTAAGGTGTAAATTATCGATAGTCCATATCTCGGAAACTATAAGAGATAATGCAATTTGGCAACCGGCAATATAATTAGCATGCCGAATATTACTTGGAATGTGAATTGGAACGAAATCGCCAATAGATAAGACCATTTTACAATTTGGGCCCAAGTTAGAAGCAGAGCCTAAGGTGTAAATTATCGATAGTCCATATCTCGGAAACTATAAGAGATAATGCAATTTGGCAACCGGCAATGTAATTAGCATGCCGAATATTACTTGGAATGTGAATTGCAACTAAATCGCCAATAGATAAGACCATTTTACCATTTGGGCCCAAGTTAGAAGCAGAGCCTAAGGTGTAAATTATCGATAGTCCATATCTCGGAAACTATAAGAGATAATGCAATTTGGCAACCGGCAATGTAATTAGCATGCCGAATATTACTTGGAATGTGAATTGGAACGAAATCGCCAATAGATAAGACCATTTTACAATTTGGGCCCAAGTTAGAAGCTGAGCCTAAGGTGTAAATTATCGATAATCCATATCTCGGAAACTATAAGAGATAATGCAATTTCGCAACCGGCAATGTAATTAGCATGCCGAATATCACTTGGAATGTGAATTGGGACGAAATCGCCAATAGATAAGACCATTTTACAATTTGGGCCCAAGTTAGAAGCAGAGCCTAAGGTGTAAATTATCGATAGTCCATATCTCGGAAACTATAAGAGATAATGCAATTTGGCAACCGGCAATGTAATTAGCATGCCGAATATTACTTGGAATGTGAATTGGAACGAAATCGCCAATAGATAAGACCATTTTACAATTTGGGCCCAAGTTAGAAGCAGAGCCTAAGGTGTAAATTATCGATAGTCCATATCTCGGAAACTATAAGTGATAATGCAATTTGGCAACCGGCAATGTAATTAGCATGCCGAATATTACTTGGAATGTGAATTGGAACGAAATCGCCAATAGGTAAGACCATTTTACAATTTGGGCCCAAGTTAGAAGCAGAGCCTAAGGTGTAAATTATCGATAGTCCATATCTCGGAAACTATAGAGATAATTCAATTTGGCAACCGGCAATGTAATTAGCATGCCGAATATTACTTGGAATGTGAATTGGAATGAAATCGCCAATAGATAAGACCATTTTACAATTTGGGCCCAAGTTAGAAGCAGAGCCTGAGGTGTAAATTATCGATAGTCCATATCTCGGAAACTATAAGAGATAATGCAATTTGGCAACCGGCAATGTAATTAGCATGCCGAATATTACTTGGAATGTGAATTGGAACGAAATCGCCAATAGATAAGACCATTTTACAATTTGGGCCCAAGTTAGAAGCAGAGCCTAAGGTGTAAATTATCGATAGTCCATATCTCGGAAACTATAAGAGATAATGCAATTTGGCAACCGGCAATGTAATTAGCATGCCGAATATTACTTGGAATGTGAATTGAAACGAAATCGCCAATAGATAAGACCATTTTACAATTTGGGCCCAAGTTAGAAGCAGAGCCTATGGTGTAAATTATCGATAGTCCATATCTCGGAAACTATAAGAGACAATGCAATTTGGCAACCGGCAATGTAATTAGCATGCCGAATATTACTTGGAATGTGAATTGGAACGAAATCACCAATAGATAAGACCATTTTACAATTTGGGCCCAAGTTAGAAGCAGAGCCTAAGGTGTAAATTATCGATAATCCATATCTCGGAAACTATAAGAGATAATGCAATTTCGCAACCGGCAATGTAATTAGCATGCCGAATACCACTTGGAATGTGAATTGGGACGAAATCGCCAATAGATAAGACCATTTTACAATTTGGGCCCAAGTTAGAAGCAGAGCCTAAGGTGTAAATTATCGATAGTCCATATCTCGGAAACTATAAGAGATAATGCAATTTGGCAACCGGCAATGTAATTAGCATGCCGAATATTACTTGGAATGTGAATTGGAACGAAATCGCCAATAGATAAGACCATTTTACAATTTGGGCCCAAGTTAGAAGCAGAGCCTAAGGTGTAAATTATCGATAGTCCATATCTCGGAAACTATAAGAGATAATGCAATTTGGCAACCGGCAATGTAATTAGAATGCCGAATATTACTTGGAATGTGAATTGGAACGAAATCGCCAATAGATAAGACCATTTTACAATTTGGGCCCAAGTTAGAAGCAGAGCCTAAGGTGTAAATTATCGATAGTCCATATCTCGGAAACTATAAGAGATAATGCAATTTGGCAACGGGCAATGTAATTAGCATGTCGAATATTACTTGGAATGTGAATTGGAACGAAATCGCCAATAGATAAGACCATTTTACAATTTGGGCCCAAGTTAGAAGCAGAGAATATGGTGTAAATTATCGATAGTCCATATCTCGGAAACTATAAGAGATAATGCAATTTGGCAACCGGCAATGTAATTAGCATGCCGAATATTACTTGGAATGTGAATTGGAACGAAATCACCAATAGATAAGACCATTTTACAATTTGGGCCCAAGTTAGAAGCAGAGCCTAATGTGTAAATTATCGATAGTCCATATCTCGGAAACTATAAGAGATAATGCAATTTGGCAACCGGCAATGTAATTAGCATGCCGAATATTACTTGGAATGTGAATTGGAACGAAATTGCCAATAGATAAGACCATTTTACAATTTGGGCCCAAGTTAGAAGCAGAGCCTAAGGTGTAAATTATCGATAGTCCATATCTCTGAAACTATAAGAGATAATGCAATTTCGCAACCGGCAATGTAATTAGCATGCCGAATATTACTTGGAATGTGAATTGGGACGAAATCGCCAATAGATAAGGCCATTTTACAATTTGGGCCCAAGTTAGAAGCAGAGCCTAAGGTGTAAATTATCGATAGTCCATATCTCGGAAACTATAAGAGATAATGCAATTTGACAACCGGCAATGTAATTAGCATGCCGAATATTACTTGGAATGTGAATTGCAACTAAATCGCCAATAGATAAGACCATATTACAATTTGGGCCCAAGTTAGAAGCAGAGCCTAAGGTGTAAATTATCGATAGTCCATATCTCGGAAACTATAAGAGATAATGCAATTTGGCAACCGGCAATGTAATTAGCATGCCGAATATTACTTGGAATGTGAATTGGAACGAAATCGCCAATAGATAAGACCATTTTACAATTTGGGCCCAAGTTAGAAGCAGAGCCTAAGGTGTAAATTATCGATAGTCCATATCTCGGAAACTATAAGAGATAATGCAATTTGGCAACCGGCAATGTAATTAGCATGCCGAATATTACTTGGAATGTGAATTGCAACTAAATCGCCAATAGATAAGACCATTTTACAATTTGGGCCCAAGTTAGAAGCAGAGCCTAAGGTGTAAATTATCGATAGTCCATATCTCGGAAACTATAAGAGATAATGCAATTTGGCAACCGGCAATGTAATTAGCATGCCGAATATTACTTGGAATGTGAATTGGAACGAAATCGCCAATAGATAAGACCATTTTACAATTTGGGCCCAAGTTAGAAGCAGAGCCTGAGGTGTAAATTATCGATAGTCCATATCTCGGAAACTATAAGAGATAATGCAATTTGGCAACCGGCAATGTAATTAGCATGCCGAATATTACTTGGAATGTGAATTGGAACGAAATCGCCAATAGGTAAGACCATTTTACAATTTGGGCCCAAGTTAGAAGCAGAGCCTAAGGTGTAAATTATCGATAGTCCATATCTCGGAAACTATAAGAGATAATTCAATTTGGCAACCGGCAATGTAATTAGCATGCCGAATATTACTTGGAATGTGAATTGGAACGAAATCGCCAATAGATAAGACCATTTTACAATTTGGGCCCAAGTTAGAAGCAGAGCCTGAGGTGTAAATTATCGATAGTCCATATCTCGGAAACTATAAGAGATAATGCAATTTGGCAACCGGCAATGTAATTAGCATGCCGAATATTACTTGGAATGTGAATTGGAACGAAATCGCCAATAGATAAGACCATTTTACAATTTGGGCCCAAGTTAGAAGCAGAGCCTATGGTGTAAATTATCGATAGTCCATATCTCGGAAACTATAAGAGACAATGCAATTTGGCAACCGGCAATGTAATTAGCATGCCGAATATTACTTGGAATGTGAATTGGAACGAAATCACCAATAGATAAGACCATTTTACAATTTGGGCCCAAGTTAGAAGCAGAGCCTAAGGTGTAAATTATCGATAATCCATATCTCGGAAACTATAAGAGATAATGCAATTTCGCAACCGGCAATGTAATTAGCATGCCGAATATCACTTGGAATGTGAATTGGGACGAAATCGCCAATAGATAAGACCATTTTACAATTTGGGCCCAAGTTAGAAGCAGAGCCTAAGGTGTAAATTATCGATAGTCCATATCTCGGAAACTATAAGAGATAATGCAATTTGGCAACCGGCAATGTAATTAGCATGCCGAATATTACTTGGAATGTGAATTGGAACGAAATCGCCAATAGATAAGACCATTTTACAATTTGGGCCCAAGTTAGAAGCAGAGCCTAAGGTGTAAATTATCGATAGTCCATATCTCGGAAACTATAAGAGATAATGCAATTTGGCAACCGGCAATGTAATTAGCATGCCGAATATTACTTGGAATGTGAATTGGAACGAAATCGCCAATAGATAAGACCATTTTACAATTTGGGCCCAAGTTAGAAGCAGAGCCTAAGGTGTAAATTATCGATAGTCCATATCTCGGAAACTATAAGAGATAATGCAATTTGGCAACGGGCAATGTAATTAGCATGTCGAATATTACTTGGAATGTGAATTGGAACGAAATCGTTAATAGATAAGACCATTTTACAATTTGGGCCCAAGTTAGAAGCAGAGAATATGGTGTAAATTATCGACAGTCCATATCTCGGAAACTATAAGAGATAATGCAATTTGGCAACCGGCAATGTAATTAGCATGCCGAATATTACTTGGAATGTGAATTGGAACGAAATCACCAATAGATAAGACCATTTTACAATTTGGGCCCAAGTTAGAAGCAGAGCCTAATGTGTAAATTATCGATAGTCCATATCTCGGAAACTATAAGAGATAATGCAATTTGGCAACCGGCAATGTAATTAGCATGCCGAATATTACTTGGAATGTTAATTGGAACGAAATCGCCAATAGATAAGACCATTTTACAATTTGGCCCCAAGTTAGAAGCAGAGCCTAAGGTGTAAATTATCGATAATCCATATCTCGGAAACTATAAGAGATAATGCAATTTCGCAACCGGCAATGTAATTAGCATGCCGAATATCACTTGGAATGTGAATTGGGACGAAATCGCCAATAGATAAGACCATTTTACAATTTGGGCCCAAGTTAGAAGCAGAGCCTAAGGTGTAAATTATCGATAGTCCATATCTCGGAAACTATAAGAGATAATGCAATTTGGCAACCGGCAATGTAATTAGCATGCCGAATATTACTTGGAATGTGAATTGGAACGAAATCGCCAATAGATAAGACCATTTTACAATTTGGGCCCAAGTTAGAAGCAGAGCCTAAGGTGTAAATTATCGATAGTCCATATCTCGGAAACTATAAGAGATAATACAATTTGGCAACCGGCAATGTAATTAGCATGCCGAATATTACTTGGAATGTGAATTGGAACGAAATCGCCAATAGGTAAGACCATTTTACAATTTGGGCCCAAGTTAGAAGCAGAGCCTAAGGTGTAAATTAACGATAGTCCATATCTCGGAAACTATAAGAGATAATTCAATTTGGCAACCGGCAATGTAATTAGCATGCCGAATATTACTTGGAATGTGAATTGGAACGAAATCGCCAATAGATAAGACCATTCTACAATTTGGGCCCAAGTTAGAAGCAGAGCCTGAGGTGTAAATTATCGATAGTCCATATCTCGGAAACTATAAGAGATAATGCAATTTGGCAACCGGCAATGTAATTAGCATGCCGAATATTACTTGGAATGTGAATTGGAACGAAATCGCCAATAGATAAGACCATTTTACAATTTGGGCCCAAGTTAGAAGCAGAGCCTAAGGTGTAAATTATGGTTCGTCCATCGATCGGAAACTATAAGAGTTAATGCAATTTGGTAACCGGCAATGTAATTAGCATGCCGAATATTACTTGGAATGTGAATTGGAACGAAATCGCCAATAGATAAGACCATTTTACAATTTGGGCCCAAGTTAGAAGCAGAGCCTAATGTGTAAATTATCGATAGTCCATATCTCGGAAACTATAAGAGATAATGCAATTTGGCAACCGGCAATGTAATTAGCATGCCGAATATTACTTGGAATGTGAATTGGAACGAAATTGCCAATAGATAAGACCATTTTACAATTTGGGCCCAAGTTAGAAGCAGAGCCTAAGGTGTAAATTATCGATAGTCCATATCTCTGAAACTATAAGAGATAATGCAATTTCGCAACCGGCAATGTAATTAGCATGCCGAATATTACTTGGAATGTGAATTGGGACGAAATCGCCAATAGATAAGGCCATTTTACAATTTGGGCCCAAGTTAGAAGCAGAGCCTAAGGTGTAAATTATCGATAGTCCATATCTCGGAAACTATAAGAGATAATGCAATTTGACAACCGGCAATGTAATTAGCATGCCGAATATTCCTTGGAATGTGAATTGCAACTAAATCGCCAATAGATAAGACCATATTACAATTTGGGCCCAAGTTAGAAGCAGAGCCTAAGGTGTAAATTATCGATAGTCCATATCTCGGAAACTATAAGAGATAATGCAATTTGGCAACCGGCAATGTAATTAGCATGCCGAATATTACTTGGAATGTGAATTGGAACGAAATCGCCAATAGATAAGACCATTTTACAATTTGGGCCCAAGTTAGAAGCAGAGCCTAAGGTGTAAATTATCGATCGTCCATATCTCGGAAACTATAAGAGATAATGCAATTTGGCAACCGGCAATGTAATTAGCATGCCGAATATTACTTGGAATGTGAATTGGAACGAAATCGCCAATAGATAAGACCATTTTACAATTTGGGCCCAAGTTAGAAGCAGAGCCTAAGGTGTAAATTATCGATAGTCCATATCTCGGAAACTATAAGAGATAATGCAATTTGGCAACCGGCAATGTAATTAGCATGCCGAATATTACTTGGAATGTGAATTGGAACGAAATCGCCAATAGATAAGACCATTTTACAATTTGGGCCCAAGTTAGAAGCAGAGCCTAAGGTGTAAATAATCGATAGTCCATATCTCGGAAACTATAAGAGATAATGCAATTTGGCAACCGGCAATGTAATTAGCATGCCGAATATTACTTGGAATGTGAATTGGAACGAAATCGCCAATAGATAAGACCATTTTACAATTTGGGCCCAAGTTAGAAGCAGAGCCTAAGGTGTAAATTATTGATAGTCCATATCTCGGAAACTATAAGAGATAATGCAATTTCGCAACCGGCAATGTAATTAGCATGCCGAATATTACTTGGAGTGTGAATTGGAACGAAATCGCCAATAGATAAGACCATTTTACAATTTGGGCCCAAGTAAGAAGCAGAGCCTAAGGTGTAAATTATCGATAGTCCATATCTCGGAAACTATAAGAGATAATGCAATTTGGCAACCGGCAATGTAATTAGCATGCCGAATATTACTTGGAATGTGAATTGGAACGAAATCGCCAATAGATAAGACCATTTTACAATTTGGGCCCAAGTTAGAAGCAGAGCCTAAGGTGTAAATTATCGATAGTCCATATCTCGGAAACTATAAGAGATAATGCAATTTGGCAACCGGCAATGTAATTAGCATGCCGAATATTACTTGGAATGTGAATTGGAACGAAATCGCCAATAGATAAGACCATTTTACAATTTGGGCCCAAGTTAGAAGCAGAGCCTAAGGTGTAAATAATCGATAGTCCATATCTCGGAAACTATAAGAGATAATGCAATTTGGCAACCGGCAATGTAATTAGCATGCCGAATATTACTTGGAATGTGAATTGGAACGAAATCGCCAATAGATAAGACCATTTTACAATTTGGGCCCAAGTTAGAAGCAGAGCCTAAGGTGTAAATTATTGATAGTCCATATCTCGGAAACTATAAGAGATAATGCAATTTCGCAACCGGCAATGTAATTAGCATGCCGAATATTACTTGGAGTGTGAATTGGAACGAAATCGCCAATAGATAAGACCATTTTACAATTTGGGCCCAAGTAAGAAGCAGAGCCTAAGGTGTAAATTATCGATAGTCCATATCTCGGAAACTATAAGAGATAATGGAATTTGGCAACCGGCAATGTAATTAGCATGCCGAATATTACTTGGAATGTGAATTGGAACGAAATCGTCAATAGATAAGACCATTTTACAATTTGGGCAAAAGTTAGAAGCAGAGCCTAAGGTGTAAATTATCGATAGTCCATATCTCGGAAACTATAAGAGATAATGCAATTTGGCAACCGGCAATGTAATTAGCATGCCGAATATTACTTGGAATGTGAATTGGAACGAAATCGCCAATAGATAAGACCATTTTACAATTTGGGCCCAAGTTAGAAGCAGAGCCTAAGGTGTAAATAATCGATAGTCCATATCTCGGAAACTATAAGAGATAATGCAATTTGGCAACCGGCAATGTAATTAGCATGCCGAATATTACTTGGAATGTGAATTGGAACGAAATCGCCAATAGATAAGACCATTTTACAATTTGGGCCCAAGTTAGAAGCAGAGCCTAAGGTGTAAATTATTGATAGTCCATATCTCGGAAACTATAAGAGATAATGCAATTTCGCAACCGGCAATGTAATTAGCATGCCGAATATCACTTGGAATGTGAATTGGGACGAAATCGCCAATAGATAAGACCATTTTACAATTTGGGCCCAAGTTAGAAGCAGAGCCTAAGGTGTAAATTATCGATAGTCCATATCTCGGAAACTATAAGAGATAATGCAATTTGGCAACCGGCAATGTAATTAGCATGCCGAATATTACTTGGAATGTGAATTGGAACGAAATCGCCAATAGATAAGACCATTTTACAATTTGGGCCCAAGTTAGAAGCAGAGCCTAAGGTGTAAATTATCGATAGTCCATATCTCGGAAACTATAAGAGATAATGCAATTTGGCAACCGGCAATGTAATTAGCATGCCGAATATTAATTGGAATGTGAATTGGAACGAAATCGCCAATAGATAAGACCATTTTACAATTTGGGCCCAAGTTAGAAGCAGAGCCTAAGGTGTAAATTATCGATAGTCCATATCTCGGAAACTATAAGAGATAATGCAATTTGGCAACCGGCAATGTAATTAGCATGCCGAATATTACTTGGAATGTGAATTGGAACGAAATCGCCAATAGGTAAGACCATTTTACAATTTGGGCCCAAGTTAGAAGCAGAGCCTATGGTGTAAATTATCGATAGTCCATATCTCGGAAACTATAAGAGGTAATGCAATTTGGCAACCGGCAATGTAATTAGCATGCCCAATATTACTTGGAATGTGAATTGGAACGAAATCGCCAATAGATAAGACCATTTTACAATTTGGGCCCAAGTTAGAAGCAGAGCCTAAGGTGTAAATTATCGATAGTCCATATCTCGGAAACTATAAGAGATAATTCAATTTGGCAACCGGCAATGTAATTAGTATGCCGAATATTACTTGGAATGTGAATTGGAACGAAATCGCCAATAGATAAGACCATTTTACAATTTGGGCCCAAGTTAGAAGCAGAGCCTAAGGTGTAAATTATCGATAGTCCATATCTCGGAAACTATAAGAGATAATGCAATTTGGCAACCGGCAATGTAATTAGCATGCCGAATATTACTTGGAATGTGAATTGGAACGAAATCGCCAATAGATAAGACCATTTTACAATTTGGGAGCAAGTTAGAAGCAGAGCCTAAGGTGCAAATTATCGATAGTCCATATCTCAGAAACTATAAGAGATAATGCAATTTCGCAACCGGCAATGTAATTAGCATGCCGAATATCACTTGGAATGTGAATTGGGACGAAATCGCCAATAGATAAGACCATTTTACAATTTGGGCCCAAGTTAGAAGCAGAGCTTAAGGTGTAAATTATCGATAGTCCATATCTCGGAAACTATAAGAGATAATGCAATTTGGCAACCGGCAATGTAATTAGCATGCCGAATATTACTTGGAATGTGAATTGGAACGTAATCGCCAATAGATAAGACCATTTTACAATTTGGGCCCAAGTTAGAATCAGAGCCTAAGGTGTAAATTATCGATAGTCCATATCTCGGAAACTATAAGAGATAATGCAATTTGGCAACCGGCAATGTAATTAGCATGCCGAATATTACTTGGAATGTGAATTGGAACGGAATCGCCAATAGGTAAGACCATTTTACAATTTGGGCCCAAGTTAGAAGCAGAGCCTAAGGTGTAAATTATCGATAGTCCATATCTCGGAAACTATAAGAGATAATGCAATTTGGCAACCGGCAATGTAATTAGCATGCCGAATATTACTTGGAATGTGAATTGGAACGAAATCGCCAATAGATAAGACCATTTTACAATTTGGGCCCAAGTTAGAAGCAGAGCCTAAGGTGTAAATTATCGATAGTCCATATCTCGGAAACTATAAGAGATAATGCAATTTCGCAACCGGCAATGTAATTAGCATGCCGAATATTACTTGGAATGTGAATTGGAACGAAATCGCCAATAGATAAGACCATTTTACAATTTGGGCCCAAGTTAGAAGCAGAGCCTAAGGTGTAAATTATCGATAGTCCATATCTCGGAAACTATAAGAGATAATGCAATTTGGCAACCGGCAATGTAATTAGCATGCCGAATATTACTTGGAATGTGAATTGGAACGAAATCGCCAATAGATAAGACCATTTTACAATTTGGGCCCAAGTTAGAAGCAGAGACTAAGGTGTAAATTATCGATAGTCCATATCTCGGAAACTATAAGAGATAATGCAATTTGGCAACCGGCAATGTAATTAGCATGCCGAATATTACTTGGAATGTGAATTGCAACTAAATCGCCAATAGATAAGACCATTTTACAATTTGGGCCCAATTTAGAAGCAGAGCCTAAGGTGTAAATTATCGATAGTCCATATCTCGGAAACTATAAGAGATAATGCAATTTGGCAACCGGCAATGTAATTAGCATGCCGAATATTACTTGGAATGTGAATTGGAACGAAATCGCCAATAGATAAGACCATTTTACAATTTGGGCCCAAGTTAGAAGCAGAGCCTAAGGTGTAAATTATCGATAGTCCATATCTCGGAAACTATAAGAGATAATGCAATTTGGCAACCGGTAATGTAATTAGCATGCCGAATATTACTTGGAATGTGAATTGGAACGAAATCGCCAATAGATAAGACCATTTTACAATTTGGGCCCAAGTTAGAAGCAGAGCCTAAGGTGTAAATTATCGATAGTCCATATCTCGGAAACTATAAGAGATAATGCAATTTCGCAACCGGCAATGTAATTAGCATGCCGAATATTACTTGGAGTGTGAATTGGAACGAAATCGCCAATAGATAAGACCATTTTACAATTTGGGCCCAAGTTAGAAGCAGAGCCTAAGGTGTAAATTATCGATAGTCCATATCTCGGAAACTATAAGAGATAATGCAATTTGGCAACCGGCAATATAATTAGCATGCCGAATATTACTTGGAATGTGAATTGGAACGAAATCGCCAATAGATAAGACCATTTTACAATTTGGGCCCAAGTTAGACGCAGAGCCTAAGGTGTAAATTATCGATAGTCCATATCTCGGAAACTATAAGAGATAATGCAATTTGGCAACCGGCAATGTAATTAGCATGCCGAATATTACTTGGAATGTGAATTGGAACGAAATCGCCAATAGGTAAGACCATTTTACAATTTGGGCCCAAGTTAGAAGCAGAGCCTATGGTGTAAATTATCGATAGTCCATATCTCGGAAACTATAAGAGGTAATGCAATTTGGCAACCGGCAATGTAATTAGCATGCCCAATATTACTTGGAATGTGAATTGGAACGAAATCGCCAATAGATAAGACCATTTTACAATTTGGGCCCAAGTTAGAAGCAGAGCCTAAGGTGTAAATTATCGATAGTCCATATCTCGGAAACTATAAGAGATAATTCAATTTGGCAACCGGCAATGTAATTAGTATGCCGAATATTACTTGGAATGTGAATTGGAACGAAATCGCCAATAGATAAGACCATTTTACAATTTGGGCCCAAGTTAGAAGCAGAGCCTAAGGTGTAAATTATCGATAGTCCATATCTCGGAAACTATAAGAGATAATGCAATTTGGCAACCGGCAATGTAATTAGCATGCCGAATATTACTTGGAATGTGAATTGGAACGAAATCGCCAATAGATAAGACCATTTTACAATTTGGGAGCAAGTTAGAAGCAGAGCCTAAGGTGCAAATTATCGATAGTCCATATCTCAGAAACTATAAGAGATAATGCAATTTCGCAACCGGCAATGTAATTAGCATGCCGAATATCACTTGGAATGTGAATTGGGACGAAATCGCCAATAGATAAGACCATTTTACAATTTGGGCCCAAGTTAGAAGCAGAGCCTAAGGTGTAAATTATCGATAGTCCATATCTCGGAAACTATAAGAGATAATGCAATTTGGCAACCGGCAATGTAATTAGCATGCCGAATATTACTTGGAATGTGAATTGGAACGAAATCGCCAATAGATAAGACCATTTTACAATTTGGGCCCAAGTTAGAAGCAGAGCCTAAGGTGTAAATTATCGATAGTCCATATCTCGGAAACTATAAGAGATAATGCAATTTCGCAACCGGCAATGTAATTAGCATGCCGAATATTACTTGGAATGTGAATTGGAACGAAATCGCCAATAGATAAGACCATTTTACAATTTGGGCCCAAGTTAGAAGCAGAGCCTAAGGTGTAAATTATCGATAGTCCATATCTCGGAAACTATAAGAGATAATGCAATTTGGCAACCGGCAATGTAATTAGCATGCCGAATATTACTTGGAATGTGAATTGGAACGAAATCGCCAATAGATAAGACCATTTTACAATTTGGGCCCAAGTTAGAAGCAGAGACTAAGGTGTAAATTATCGATAGTCCATATCTCGGAAACTATAAGAGATAATGCAATTTGGCAACCGGCAATGTAATTAGCATGCCGAATATTACTTGGAATGTGAATTGCAACTAAATCGCCAATAGATAAGACCATTTTACAATTTGGGCCCAATTTAGAAGCAGAGCCTAAGGTGTAAATTATCGATAGTCCATATCTCGGAAACTATAAGAGATAATGCAATTTGGCAACCGGCAATGTAATTAGCATGCCGAATATTACTTGGAATGTGAATTGGAACGAAATCGCCAATAGATAAGACCATTTTACAATTTGGGCCCAAGTTAGAAGCAGAGCCTAAGGTGTAAATTATCGATAGTCCATATCTCGGAAACTATAAGAGATAATGCAATTTGGCAACCGGTAATGTAATTAGCATGCCGAATATTACTTGGAATGTGAATTGGAACGAAATCGCCAATAGATAAGACCATTTTACAATTTGGGCCCAAGTTAGAAGCAGAGCCTAAGGTGTAAATTATCGATAGTCCATATCTCGGAAACTATAAGAGATAATGCAATTTCGCAACCGGCAATGTAATTAGCATGCCGAATATTACTTGGAGTGTGAATTGGAACGAAATCGCCAATAGATAAGACCATTTTACAATTTGGGCCCAAGTTAGAAGCAGAGCCTAAGGTGTAAATTATCGATAGACCATATCTCGGAAACTATAAGAGATAATGCAATTTGGCAACCGGCAATATAATTAGCATGCCGAATATTACTTGGAATGTGAATTGGAACGAAATCGCCAATAGATAAGACCATTTTACAATTTGGGCCCAAGTTAGACGCAGAGCCTAAGGTGTAAATTATCGATAGTCCATATCTCGGAAACTATAAGAGATAATGCAATTTGGCAACCGGCAATCTAATTAGCATGCCGAATATTACTTGGAATGTGAATTGCAACTAAATCGCCAATAGATAAGACCATTTTACAATTTGGGCCCAAGTTAGAAGCAGAGCCTAAGGTGTAAATTATCGATAGTCCATATCTCGGAAACTATAAGAGATAATGCAATTTGGCAACCGGCAATGTAATTAGCATGCCGAATATTACTTGGAATGTGAATTGGAACGAAATCGCCAATAGATAAGACCATTTTACAATTTGGGCCCAAGTTAGAAGCAGAGCCTATGGTGTAAATTATCGATTGTCCATATCTCGGAAACTATAAGAGATAATGCAATTTGGCAACCGGCAATGTAATTAGCATACCGAATATTACTTGGAATGTGAATTGGAACGAAATCGCCAATAGATAAGACCATTTTACAATTTGGGCCCAAGTTAGAAGCAGAGACTAAGGTGTAAATTATCGATAGTCCATATCTCGGAAACTATAAGAGATAATGCAATTTGGCAACCGGCAATGTAATTAGCATGCCGAATATTACTTGGAATGTGAATTGCAACTAAATCGCCAATAGATAAGACCATTTTACAATTTGGGCCCAATTTAGAAGCAGAGCCTAAGGTGTAAATTATCGATAGTCCATATCTCGGAAACTATAAGAGATAATGCAATTTGGCAACCGGCAATGTAATTAGCATGCCGAATATTACTTGGAATGTGAATTGGAACGAAATCGCCAATAGATAAGACCATTTTACAATTTGGGCCCAAGTTAGAAGCAGAGCCTAAGGTGTAAATTATCGATAGTCCATATCTCGGAAACTATAAGAGATAATGCAATTTGGCAACCGGTAATGTAATTAGCATGCCGAATATTACTTGGAATGTGAATTGGAACGAAATCGCCAATAGATAAGACCATTTTACAATTTGGGCCCAAGTTAGAAGCAGAGCCTAAGGTGTAAATTATCGATAGTCCATATCTCGGAAACTATAAGAGATAATGCAATTTCGCAACCGGCAATGTAATTAGCATGCCGAATATTACTTGGAGTGTGAATTGGAACGAAATCGCCAATAGATAAGACCATTTTACAATTTGGGCCCAAGTTAGAAGCAGAGCCTAAGGTGTAAATTATCGATAGTCCATATCTCGGAAACTATAAGAGATAATGCAATTTGGCAACCGGCAATATAATTAGCATGCCGAATATTACTTGGAATGTGAATTGGAACGAAATCGCCAATAGATAAGACCATTTTACAATTTGGGCCCAAGTTAGAAGCAGAGCCTAAGGTGTAAATTATCGATAGTCCATATCTCGGAAACTATAAGAGATAATGCAATTTGGCAACCGGCAATGTAATTAGCATGCCGAATATTACTTGGAATGTGAATTGCAACTAAATCGCCAATAGATAAGACCATTTTACAATTTGGGCCCAAGTTAGAAGCAGAGCCTAAGGTGTAAATTATCGATAGTCCATATCTCGGAAACTATAAGAGATAATGCAATTTGGCAACCGGCAATGTAATTAGCATGCCGAATATTACTTGGAATGTGAATTGGAACGAAATCGCCAATAGATAAGACCATTTTACAATTTGGGCCCAAGTTAGAAGCTGAGCCTAAGGTGTAAATTATCGATAATCCATATCTCGGAAACTATAAGAGATAATGCAATTTCGCAACCGGCAATGTAATTAGCATGCCGAATATCACTTGGAATGTGAATTGGGACGAAATCGCCAATAGATAAGACCATTTTACAATTTGGGCCCAAGTTAGAAGCAGAGCCTAAGGTGTAAATTATCGATAGTCCATATCTCGGAAACTATAAGAGATAATGCAATTTGGCAACCGGCAATGTAATTAGCATGCCGAATATTACTTGGAATGTGAATTGGAACGAAATCGCCAATAGATAAGACCATTTTACAATTTGGGCCCAAGTTAGAAGCAGAGCCTAAGGTGTAAATTATCGATAGTCCATATCTCGGAAACTATAAGTGATAATGCAATTTGGCAACCGGCAATGTAATTAGCATGCCGAATATTACTTGGGATGTGAATTGGAACGAAATCGCCAATAGGTAAGACCATTTTACAATTTGGGCCCAAGTTAGAAGCAGAGCCTAAGGTGTAAATTATCGATAGTCCATATCTCGGAAACTATAGAGATAATTCAATTTGGCAACCGGCAATGTAATTAGCATGCCGAATATTACTTGGAATGTGAATTGGAACGAAATCGCCAATAGATAAGACCATTTTACAATTTGGGCCCAAGTTAGAAGCAGAGCCTGAGGTGTAAATTATCGATAGTCCATATCTCGGAAACTATAAGAGATAATGCAATTTGGCAACCGGCAATGTAATTAGCATGCCGAATATTACTTGGAATGTGAATTGCAACTAAATCGCCAATAGATAAGACCATTTTACAATTTGGGCCCAAGTTAGAAGCAGAGACTAAGGTGTAAATTATCGATAGTCCATATCTCGGAAACTATAAGAGATAATGCAATTTGGCAACCGGCAATGTAATTAGCATGCCGAATATTACTTGGAATGTGAATTGCAACTAAATCGCCAATAGATAAGACCATTTTACAATTTGGGCCCAATTTAGAAGCAGAGCCTAAGGTGTAAATTATCGATAGTCCATATCTCGGAAACTATAAGAGATAATGCAATTTGGCAACCGGCAATGTAATTAGCATGCCGAATATTACTTGGAATGTGAATTGGAACGAAATCGCCAATAGATAAGACCATTTTACAATTTGGGCCCAAGTTAGAAGCAGAGCCTAAGGTGTAAATTATCGATAGTCCATATCTCGGAAACTATAAGAGATAATGCAATTTGGCAACCGGTAATGTAATTAGCATGCCGAATATTACTTGGAATGTGAATTGGAACGAAATCGCCAATAGATAAGACCATTTTACAATTTGGGCCCAAGTTAGAAGCAGAGCCTAAGGTGTAAATTATCGATAGTCCATATCTCGGAAACTATAAGAGATAATGCAATTTCGCAACCGGCAATGTAATTAGCATGCCGAATATTACTTGGAGTGTGAATTGGAACGAAATCGCCAATAGATAAGACCATTTTACAATTTGGGCCCAAGTTAGAAGCAGAGCCTAAGGTGTAAATTATCGATAGACCATATCTCGGAAACTATAAGAGATAATGCAATTTGGCAACCGGCAATATAATTAGAATGCCGAATATTACTTGGAATGTGAATTGGAACGAAATCGCCAATAGATAAGACCATTTTACAATTTGGGCCCAAGTTAGACGCAGAGCCTAAGGTGTAAATTATCGATAGTCCATATCTCGGAAACTATAAGAGATAATGCAATTTGGCAACCGGCAATCTAATTAGCATGCCGAATATTACTTGGAATGTGAATTGCAACTAAATCGCCAATAGATAAGACCATTTTACAATTTGGGCCCAAGTTAGAAGCAGAGCCTAAGGTGTAAATTATCGATAGTCCATATCTCGGAAACTATAAGAGATAATGCAATTTGGCAACCGGCAATGTAATTAGCATGCCGAATATTACTTGGAATGTGAATTGGAACGAAATCGCCAATAGATAAGACCATTTTACAATTTGGGCCCAAGTTAGAAGCAGAGCCTATGGTGTAAATTATCGATTGTCCATATCTCGGAAACTATAAGAGATAATGCAATTTGGCAACCGGCAATGTAATTAGCATACTGAATATTACTTGGAATGTGAATTGGAACGAAATCGCCAATAGATAAGACCATTTTACAATTTGGGCCCAAGTTAGAAGCAGAGACTAAGGTGTAAATTATCGATAGTCCATATCTCGGAAACTATAAGAGATAATGCAATTTGGCAACCGGCAATGTAATTAGCATGCCGAATATTACTTGGAATGTGAATTGCAACTAAATCGCCAATAGATAAGACCATTTTACAATTTGGGCCCAATTTAGAAGCAGAGCCTAAGGTGTAAATTATCGATAGTCCATATCTCGGAAACTATAAGAGATAATGCAATTTGGCAACCGGCAATGTAATTAGCATGCCGAATATTACTTGGAATGTGAATTGGAACGAAATCGCCAATAGATAAGACCATTTTACAATTTGGGCCCAAGTTAGAAGCAGAGCCTAAGGTGTAAATTATCGATAGTCCATATCTCGGAAACTATAAGAGATAATGCAATTTGGCAACCGGTAATGTAATTAGCATGCCGAATATTACTTGGAATGTGAATTGGAACGAAATCGCCAATAGATAAGACCATTTTACAATTTGGGCCCAAGTTAGAAGCAGAGCCTAAGGTGTAAATTATCGATAGTCCATATCTCGGAAACTATAAGAGATAATGCAATTTCGCAACCGGCAATGTAATTAGCATGCCGAATATTACTTGGAGTGTGAATTGGAACGAAATCGCCAATAGATAAGACCATTTTACAATTTGGGCCCAAGTTAGAAGCAGAGCCTAAGGTGTAAATTATCGATAGTCCATATCTCGGAAACTATAAGAGATAATGCAATTTGGCAACCGGCAATATAATTAGCATGCCGAATATTACTTGGAATGTGAATTGGAACGAAATCGCCAATAGATAAGACCATTTTACAATTTGGGCCCAAGTTAGAAGCAGAGCCTAAGGTGTAAATTATCGATAGTCCATATCTCGGAAACTATAAGAGATAATGCAATTTGGCAACCGGCAATGTAATTAGCATGCCGAATATTACTTGGAATGTGAATTGCAACTAAATCGCCAATAGATAAGACCATTTTACAATTTGGGCCCAAGTTAGAAGCAGAGCCTAAGGTGTAAATTATCGATAGTCCATATCTCGGAAACTATAAGAGATAATGCAATTTGGCAACCGGCAATGTAATTAGCATGCCGAATATTACTTGGAATGTGAATTGGAACGAAATCGCCAATAGATAAGACCATTTTACAATTTGGGCCCAAGTTAGAAGCTGAGCCTAAGGTGTAAATTATCGATAATCCATATCTCGGAAACTATAAGAGATAATGCAATTTCGCAACCGGCAATGTAATTAGCATGCCGAATATCACTTGGAATGTGAATTGGGACGAAATCGCCAATAGATAAGACCATTTTACAATTTGGGCCCAAGTTAGAAGCAGAGCCTAAGGTGTAAATTATCGATAGTCCATATCTCGGAAACTATAAGAGATAATGCAATTTGGCAACCGGCAATGTAATTAGCATGCCGAATATTACTTGGAATGTGAATTGGAACGAAATCGCCAATAGATAAGTCCATTTTACAATTTGGGCCCAAGTTAGAAGCAGAGCCTAAGGTGTAAATTATCGATAGTCCATATCTCGGAAACTATAAGTGATAATGCAATTTGGCAACCGGCAATGTAATTAGCATGCCGAATATTACTTGGGATGTGAATTGGAACGAAATCGCCAATAGGTAAGACCATTTTACAATTTGGGCCCAAGTTAGAAGCAGAGCCTAAGGTGTAAATTATCGATAGTCCATATCTCGGAAACTATAGAGATAATTCAATTTGGCAACCGGCAATGTAATTAGCATGCCGAATATTACTTGGAATGTGAATTGGAACGAAATCGCCAATAGATAAGACCATTTTACAATTTGGGCCCAAGTTAGAAGCAGAGCCTGAGGTGTAAATTATCGATAGTCCATATCTCGGAAACTATAAGAGATAATGCAATTTGGCAACCGGCAATGTAATTAGCATGCCGAATATTACTTGGAATGTGAATTGGAACGAAATCGCCAATAGATAAGACCATTTTACAATTTG